>NC_011906.2:413691-683691 GCF_000006355.2 Plasmodium knowlesi strain H | reverse complement strand
CACACGAGGGAAAAACTAGCATTCACGTCGACCTTTTGAGGCACAGTGTTAATTCATGTGTCGCGTCGTGTCTTCCCTTAAAAATATCCTTCTCGCTACAACACATTAGTAAATTCCATCTCTCCTCAACCATATAAAACATGTCTCTGCTTTGATAGCTTTCCTTTTTTGAAGTGTTTCAACTGCTATAATATCAGCGAAACAGTAAAACATTTGGTATCCATTTTTTCAATGCATAATATACAAACATAATGAATAGCGCGCGTAATTCTTATTTTCCGCAAATTCGTCTCTTTCCTGTTGTGCTTTTTCCTTTATTAATTTCACAATTATACATATACATGGACGCACATATTCGTACGTATATTTTTCCATTTTGCATTCTCAGAAAATGTAAATAAATACGCGAATGAGCATACCCATGTTCGTATTCCTTTGCGTATGGTTGCTCTCTCGCGTACCCCATTCAACGGTGCAGAACGATTGCGATTTGTTCTGGGGGGGAAGAAGAAGGAAATTTTTGTCTGTGCTGATTGCATAACGATGCGTGCCGAAAAGCGCCCCTCTCCCTCCCCCAAATGACTACCCATTTGGAAATAAAAAGAATCAAAGTCCCGTTAAACTTGCAAATGGTGATAGTGATAAAAATATGGGGCCGATACGAACGCTGCCGTTGGGGTAAAAAATTGCGTTGTAAATATCTAACCAGATGGTCGAATGGACAGAAAAAAAAAAAAAAAAAAAAAAAAAAAAGCGCAAAATAAATATACACATAAACGCACAAACGAAACATTAATGACTTGCGTCAACGCTGCCACAGTGCGCATCACCTCACTGGTGTATTTTCCTTTTTTTTCTTTTTTAAATTTCACCAAAATTTTCAGCTTAATTTGCGCCCCTGAATAAATCGTACATGTCATTCCCGGTAGACAGACATGCCAGAATTTTTCCATACTACAAACTTCCTCCTCCGTAGATAGAAAAACAAACAAAATGGAACAGAGGAAAATGGAAAATGAGAAAAAAAAAAAACAAAAAGAATAACACACATTTATAAATTTATATTCGTACATTTATACCATTTTAAAGGAATCAAAAATATTAAAATAAAATAATTTTTTTTAATCATTAAAAATGGTTCGTGTACGGCGAAGATGCAATTGTCTATGCAGTTTGATAAGGAGAAGACACCTTGTTGTGTTTTTCCTTATTGTGCTTTGTGCCCTTGGCCAGAGTAGTCAATTTTCTGTCATTAGCGTTGCTCAACAGCTTACCACCATAAAATTGGCTAGCCACAGTAGCATCCTTAATCTTGTTTCTCACTTTTCCCCCCGTACCATACTGAACCTGTTCAATCTGTTCGTCCTTCTAAATCTACTCAGTGTAATTAACAGAATCGTCACTTCAAACCGCGGTGAGGAAATAAAGAGTCGTCATTACAAAGTAGAACATGATTTTCACAAGAATGGGCATTTATTCCTAAGGGATGGAAGTGGAAAGGAGGAAAAAGCTAAGAGGGGGAGTTGCACCACCTGGATATGTTCGTCAAATGAGGCATCCCTGGCCGGGAGCCCATTCCACAAGGGATCCACACTGCAACTAACATTTTTAGAAGATTCAGAAAATTTTCAAGGGGGAAAGTTCCAAGGGGGAAAATTTCAAGCGGGAAAGTTCCAAGCGGGAGAGACAATACAGAGTTATTACACACCAAGACATTTATCCCTCATCGCGGGGGGGGATGCACAGAAGCAGGTGGAAGGAAGTGTCCTTCAAGGGAATGCACGCTCACTCCTGTCATTGACAAGAACGAAGAAAAATAAAAAAAATGGTAAAGTGAAGAAATCCAAAAAGAAGAAGAAGAAAAAAAAAAAGAAAAAGAAGAAAAAAAGAAAAAACAAGAGAAAAGAAAAAAAACAGAAAAGAAGAAAAAACAAAAAAAAGAGCAAAGGGAAAAACAAGAAAAAAAGACGAAAGAAGAAGAGCAAACGGAACCGAAAGAAGGAGAAAAATCGGAAAAAAATGAAAAAACGCCAAGAAATGGATGACCAGGCGGAGGAGGATGAATATATAATCACGGAAAAACGTTCCAAGAAAAAGGCAAAGAGAGACGGCGACGACGATTATGAAGGCGAGCAGGATGGAGAACAAGATGGAGAACAAGATGGCGAACAGGATGGCGACGAATACGCCTTGAAAAAGAAGAACAAAAGGGGAAAGAAGGGAAAGAAAAAAGGGAAGCGCAAAAAAGAGCTAAGCAAAAGCGAAAAAAAGAGCTCACTAAAAGGAGCGCGAAAAAACGAGCAAAAGAAAAAAGGACGAGGTGGGGAAGCGGATGACCTAGGAGAAGATGAACCCATTTCGAGAAATAAAAAAAGAAAACGATCAGAAGAAAGTGACAATCCTGACGATCTGGACGAGGACGAAGAGCATCAACCAAAAAGAAAAATTGCGCGCACAGATATGGACAACGATAACGAAAACAACAACAAGTACAAAAAGTCGGCGAAGAATAAAAGTAAAAAAAAAAAAAAAAAAAGAAACAACGATAACAATACAACGCAAGATGAATTAGAAGAAAAAAAGACCGAACTGCAGGAGCTAAACGATGTGGTCCATGAACTATCCTCCAAAAAGAATCTCCTCCAAAATGCAGAAAACCAAATGGAGGATCTGTTAAAGACAATTCACTCACTAGAGACTAAGAAATAGTTCCAGCCTACAATGGCTACACAACAGCCTACACCCTGGAGCGTCGAACTTATGACATGTGCTGCCCGCAAAAAAAAAAAAAAAATTCGCGCTGTGTTTCTTATTTTCCCCTTGCTTTAAAACAACACTTTATAATTTTTTAGTCTTTAATTTTTAGCGAAATCACACAACAAAAAAAAAAAAAAAAAAAAAAAAAGGAAAAGCCAAAAGACAAAAAAGAAAAACGAAAAAATGATCACACATGCATATAAACATGTATATCCAACCAAATCATGTCGATAAACGCTTTAAATATTCCTAATCATAAACACTATTAACCGAACCTATTAAACCTTTTTGACACTAAAAAAAAAAAAAAAAAAACCCTTTCTATGCTTCCTGCCCTCCAGAGGTAACGGGAAGAAAGTTCACCCACCTCGTCACCCGTTCAGCACGACCCCCCTGCACAGACTCGAACAGTCTTTTCGCTCATTTCGCTCATTTCGCTCATTTCGCTCATTTCGCTAGCACCATGTCACACACACGAAGGGGTCCAAATTTCACATGGTTCATTTCTTTACACAAAGACCCTTCACAGGGAGGGTAACACTTAAGAGCCTTTTTCCACGACATAGGTAGATACACACATTCTATATTACACACTAACCAGAAGTGATGCTCATTTTGAGAGCAGATCGAATATCCCCGACGACATCATACTAGTTCTCTAAAATTATTCCCCCTACTTTGATAGTATTGCATCAGGGAAGTGGAATTTCCATGCCTTCCACCACATGTTGTGTTTCTACAGCGTGCTCCAACGATGTTATCCCCTCTACATATATACTGGAGCTAACCCGCACGTAGTTATCTTCCTACGTGTCATTCCTTTTGCTATCGCAGAGGGATGAGTTCCCCATTTTACCGCGTGTCGAAACTTCACCCATCATGTACCAGCAGTGCCACCGTGCTCCCCGTCAAACGCATTTTTTGTAACGATGAGCTTTATGGCTGAGAAGTACCTCATCCAAAACTCGTTCTCGCTAATGATCCTAGGAACAAGGTTGTATCGTATTTTCTGTAAATTCCTATTTTCCTTTAAAAGTGATGTGGCCCACATGACCATGTCATCGTCCAAGTGGAACGAATCAATGCACTCCACTTCCGTCATATTAAAATATGTCTCTTCATCTGTTGTAATATCTTTTATTTCTTCTATTGTTTTTTGGATCGCCCCGAGGTTCATGTCTACGTTCACATCTCGGCTTCCCCACTGGACGATTTCATTCCAAGGAAACTTCACTTGGAACTCTGCAGGGGGGATGGAAAAATCGATTCACACTGTGGAATCTTGCGCAGTGGACACCATCGGCATGGGCACAAGCGCTATGGTAACTGCCTGCACACACGTAATGATACGTACGTAATGATACGCATGTGAAGATACGTACGTGAAGATACGCACGTGAAGATACGCATGTGATGATACGCACGTGAAGATACGCATGTGATGATACGCATGTGAAGATACGCATGTGAAGATACGCATGTGCATGCCTTTTCTTTCCTTTTGATCTATCCCCCGCTCCCCGTACCTTTTTCAAATTGAAATTCACATAACTCGTATTTTTTCCGCTTCCCCTGTTTATTCCCCATCATTCGAAGGATACTAAGGCGCACGACAGGTAGTCTCTCTTCTGGGTGTTCCTCTTGGGTGCGTTCCTTCCTCACTACTCTTAAATTTTAATGTACACACGATCGCGTGAATTCACACCATGCAAAGAACGCAACAGCAGTGGTGGAAGCAAAAAGAGCGTGTAAAGAAGAAACTAACGGGGAAATGAAAAACAAACGACCGCCTAACATCACGGCGAACGATTGCCAAGTATATACAATACTACATTTCGACAAAAAGAAAAAAAAAAAAAATAAAATAAAATAAAATAAATAAATAATGCAGGGAAGAACAAGTAGCAATATTTTTAATTAAAAAAAAAAAAAAAAAAAATGCTAAAAACGCAAAATCTTTTATGTTATTCCCATTTCATCAAACCTACTTTGCATCACATTCCTTATTTAAATTAAAGTTATCATTTTAATTTCCTTGTGTCACCTTATTTTAATCCCCGGGAGGTATTAACTTCTTCCTTTAACTGCACAACTTATGTATGAGAACAGATCGATCCAAAAGAATATCGCACAGGAGCATATCCCATAGGGGTTACGAATAGCAGCGAACGCATATGGACTCCTCCCGCTTAACCACGCCGCCTACCAATCACTCAACATAGGAACGCCTCGCCCACCATTCACACAAACATGATTGAGTTCCTTCTTATGGTTAACAAGCAGGGCCAAACGAGGCTAAGTCAGTACTACAACAACCTGAGCATCGAAGAGAAAACAATCCTCGAGGGAGAACTCATACGGAAATGCCTGTCGCGAGTCGACTATCAATGCTCCTTTCTACAGTACAGGGAATACAAAATTATTTATAGAAGGTTGGTTGCTCTACATAATGCACCGCACTGGCACTGTGTACCAGCGTGATTCTTTCAACACGTGCAAGGAAGAAGAAAAAGTGCACACAAGAGTGGTGAACCGCGCCTCTTCCTTAACTTTTCCAATATGCTTTTTTCAAAATAGCGATACACTCCCCTACACACATTCCACATACCTCTCCATCCCCTTCTCTTTTTCATACCCACCAGATATGCCAGCCTCTACCTAATTGTCGGCGTGACAAACCAGGATGTAAACGAATTCGCCATACTCGAAATGATCCACAACATTATAGAAATCTTAGATAAGTATTACGAAAATGTATGCGAATTAGACATCATGTTTAACATTGACAAAACGCATTTTATAATTGACGAAATATTGTGCAACGGTGAAATATGCGACATGAACAAGTCCAATGTCCTCCGCCCAATTCTCCTAATGGACAAATTCTCTCCAAAAATGTGAAATTAAAAACCGAGACAGGCTCATCACATATCAGTGAACGGAACCTCCAAATCGCTACCCATATAATGTTCACATGAACAGCTAAGTTAAAGAAAGAAAAGGAATGAGCTAGCCAATGAAATGGCTAACCAACTGGTGAAAAAAAAAAAAAAAAAAAAAAAAAAAAATATATATATATATATATATATATGAACAGGTCAGGTGATTTCCCTTCCTGTAAACGCACACAACACAAATGTAGAACGAAAAATGTGTGCGCATACCAAAACATCATACACACATAAAAATCCTTATATAAAGACAAATAAGAGTAAACGAGGGGATGATTGAAATAACTTCGCCACTTCGTGACTTACATAATGGGGGCAACATTTGTGTGTGCAAGTACAGTGACGCATAAAAATTGCAAAAGTGGGAAGAAGAAAAGGAGGTGAATGATTTTATTTTTATGCACATTTGCGTAACCATGTAGGGTGGTACAAAATGTGCATATCTTATGTCACCCCATCATAGGTGATTTTTTTTTTTTTTTTTTTTTTAAATGCTTTTTAACGGAATGTGGAGATGTACAGATGAAGTGGCATCGGAACGGAGAAAAAAATCAACCACATCGTTATGGCAACAACGCTATCGACACTTCGCCTCTACCCCTTCTCCACTTCAACTACAATGTGTAATTTTCAACGAAGTTACATAGAACCCCGTTTTGGCAGTATAGGCATGTGTGCATGTGAATCATCAGGAGCACTGCCTTGTTTCGTGCTATGGAAGCTTCGCCGTACATAAATATAGGGAAAAAGTATTTGCGAATTTTATTTAGCTTGTTTTTAAATTTACAAATATATATATTATTCTTCACTTGGATTTCGTTAATATCTGTGGAGTTTAATTTTTTTTTTTTTTTTATTGTGTTGCTTTTTTTCTTGTTTAACTGATGCTGCTCATTTTTCACTTTGCAATTTTTTTCACGTCTCGCCTTGTTGATGCGTTTTTCCGCTATCTTCAAAACTTTTGTTTTACCTCTTTTTAATTTAGTTTGCTCCGTTTTGTTATGGTTAATGTGTCTACGTGCAGAATGCCGGGTTCCTACGACGGAAGTAGATTCTGCACTTGCTACTTCCCTTGAGTCGTTCTTTTTTTGGAGAGATATTTTCATAGAGGCATTTTTTACATGCGGGTAACACGGTGACTTTTGTTTTGCCTTATGGATGGTGCTAGATTCTGGTATTCCCTTGTCTTTTGCCTTTATCTTTGCGCTTTTCGCATGTTTCTTTGAATCCTTAGCATTTATCCCCGTGCCTTTACTCTTCAATTTTGCCTTTTTAGTGGCTCCTTTTGCGATTATCCTCACGAGTTTAGCGTTTCCTACAGCATCTTTTGCATTTCCGTTTGCGTCCTTTTTGGCCTTCGCCCTTGTTACCATTTTCGCTCTTTTCCCCGCAGCAATTGCTGCGCCTTCCGCTACTTGAACGCTCACGGTGATACTCTTCTTATCCTTCGCTTCGGCTGACCTCGCCCACCGAGACGATTTTTTACTGCCGCTTCTGGTGTCATTCCCCTTCTTAGCGCTACTCTGCCTTCCACCTGAAGCGTTTTTTTTCTTTGAGTCATTTATGCTACTCATTTGGACTTCGATTCCCCATTCTTCATTATTCTTCCTACATTTGGGGCTAATTTTCCAACTAACACATTTTTGTTTTTTTTCACTTTTTTTCATTCCCGGTGTACCTTTCTTCCCCCCTAATTTGTTAATTAATGGTGTGTCTGACTGCTATGTGTTTTTTTTTTTTTTTTTTTGAAGCATTCCCACAGATGTTGCTTTTTTTGCTTTTTTCCTTCCACTTATGTGGAGTAATTACTTTTCTATGACGATTCTTTTTTTTTTTTTTTAAATCCTTAGTATTCTTAACCTTACCGCCTTTTATACTAGCTCTTGTGAGCAGTTCATATGTGCTACATTTTGATTCCCTGTTCACTCAAAAAAATAAACTATGTACCGATGATATCCTTCTTATCGTTTTTCCGACCGTGATTAACTACGCTTATATCTTTAATTTGTTTCTTATTCATTTTCTTTTTTTTTTTTTTTTTTTTTTTTTTTTTTGCGTAGTTCAGTGTTACGTTGTTTCTCCCCTCTTACGCCTTCCTGTTCTAATCGTCCCCCTCCTTCGATGAGGGGTAAATAGATTAGTGTGCGTTGTTCACTCATTCGTTTGTCGCAACCATTCCTTTGTGATATGTATTATCTATTTGCTTTGTATATTTGTTTTTGGTTTGATGTGTATTTTTTTTTTTTTTTTTTTTTTTTTTTTTTTTTTTCCCATATGGGTGTAAAAGTTTCTGAGCATTTTTGGCTGTTTACCTGCACAGGTCAGGTACCAGCTATTTCCCTTTTTTCCTTTCACAAGTGTGTTAAAATTTTATACAGTTGCAGCTGATGTGGTTCGCCAGTCAGCATGGGGAAGAGGCCAGACCGGTGATACACCCGTTATGCATAAAGTGTGGCAGAAGTATAACTTAGGGTTTACTAAAGATTCAGCAATGGTTCACCCAACATGTCCAAGCACACGCTGAGCTCCCATTTATACGCTATGGTGAGCTAGTTCCGTGAAGGTGTGAGATGAAAGTAAAAATGAATTAAGCAAAATAGCATAACGAGTGGGAAAAAATAACAAAACAAAATAGCAGATTAAAGATAATGGATAACAAATGGTATGCGCCTCGTGACATATTTAAATAGACACAACAGGCGCAAGTAATGAAAAGGGAGAGTTACCCTCTGCGTTTCTCAAAAATGTAAATGCAATTTTTTAGAGCATCATTGCTGCAGTTTTTCCGAAAAAATGCACTGCTCTTTTCATCATATGTGTAATTATAAGCGTTCAGAAAGAGGTCCAGAATTTCCTCTTCACTCTTTTCATTTATCGTCCCTGTGTTGAAGGTGTCCGGAATATCCCACGATAAAATAATTCCCTTGCTGTTTAGTCTGTCCAAGTTTTTGAGGAAAACTTCTTCTTTTTTCTGCAGGTGGAAACGAGTCGGTTATGTTGTTCTTGCGCAGTCATCGCTCAATGGCGCAAAAATGGCTTGTTCCGCTAATCAGACACATGTGATGTGGACGCATGTGTCTTTGCGTATATACCTTCATCGCGCCTCTCTCCATACTTACCTTGGGAATGTACTCCCCCACGTTTAAGCATAATACGTAGTCGAAGTGGAGAACGCTCCTGCCAATTTCTCCAGCCTTTTTTATTACTTTTTTCACATCCAAACATTTGTCCTCCTTCGCATGCTCCTTCCTATTCGAGTCGTTCACTTTGTTCAGTATCTCCGCTACGAAGTATTCATTCGTTGCGTCCAGTGGGAAGATATCCTCTAACAGGGGGGAAAAAAAAAGAAACACACCACAGTGTGTGTATGCTCCACAGCGCTGAAAGCTCACGCGGAACACTCAATCAGAACACTCACGCTGAACAAAAAAACATACCATTCTTGAGAAGATTCACTAGCTTAGAATTCCCGTCAACTCCCACTGTCCTTATTTTGTGAAAGTTTAATTCGTTCACGTAGTGCCCGTACCCACAGCCTACATCTATAACCGATTTAACTTCTGCAAAGGGGGATAACAATAATGCAAATGTTAGGGAGAGCCCTTCCCGTTAAGGTGTGCACATGTGAAGACACCCGCACGTGGGGGGGTATACTATAAAGGAGCAGTGGCGAAAATATTCCCACCAAATTTGTCGATCTACTTACTCTTCTCCTTTAAATATTTTATCACTAAATTGGACAACATATAATCAAAGGAATAGTTAAGATTTGTCATCCAGTAGCCATTTTCGTGAATTCCCCACTTTACTGTAAACCCTAAAAATCGCAACGTTTCGCTCAGCAGCTTATGTTCATACTTTTTCACATAATACATATTTTTCACTGGGGATGGGAGAAAAATAGCTACATTCAAAGGTGCCTCCTTCCTTGCAGTTCATGCTTGGCACAACGTGATGGCTGGGCTGGAAACACCGGAGGCCGGAAAAACGGCAAACTTCCCATATGTGCGCAGTTCTTTCGCACAGGAGGGCCACACAACGGTTGCCGCAAATATGGGAAACCACACAAAATGAACACTTAAAAAGGCTCACACAACAACAAAAAAAAAAAAAAAAAAAAAAAAAAAAAAAATCGAGCCGTTCATATGTGTACCGATTAGAGTACCGCTTTGCAGAAAACCGGTACAAGGGTGGGAGGTTGAGTTACAAAAAAGGGGAGCTTCTTCTCCTCTCGTCACAACTGGATGAAGTGCATCAGAGAATGCTTTCTCCCTCACCTGCCTATGCCATTAACACGCATAGTTCACCCTGGTGAGAGCATTCCAACTTATGCGAAAGGAGTCACTCCATATCCAAGTAGGGATGCCTGGATTCCATGACTTCGTACTTCTTCTCCGAAATGATATGCACCAAATCTTGAAAAAAGCGAAAAAAAAAAAAAAAAAAAAAAAAATAGCTAACTTTTGCATGAACTGTTCAGGTGAAAATACACAAATGAAGGGAAAAAAAACAAATAATAATAGTAATAATAATAATAATAGTAATAGTAATAATAATAATAGTAATAAAGCTAGCTATATAGCATAGTGAAGTTGCGTAGATAGCATCACATAAAAATGCAAACGCCCGACTAATCCACGCGTCAGTGCAACGGGTCTATGCACAGCTCGGTTGCTCCCCCTATTACATATCAAAATAAGAAGATTCAAAAAGTGCACGTACAGGTGGGTGAAATGGCTTCGGATGGAAGAAAAAAAAAAAAAAAAAAACGAACATTTTTGTGCGTATCCTTGGAAGGGGGAAATGGGAGAAGCTTCTCCCCTGTGGGGGGGATGCCTGCACGTACGTATTCGTCTCTGGCTAGGACAATGAGGTGGCACACTACATCCCACTCATGTCCTCTATGCACACCCCACAACAAGAGTAGCGTATCTCCCATTTTTTTTTACATCGAAGCTCTGCTCATCAGCAGGTAATATGCCGGGATGGACAAAATCCAGAGGTTGTATCTGCAGAGATGGAGGACCCGATGGAAAAAAAGGGGACAGTTTCTACATAAGAGAAAGGGCGCGTCTGTAAAGCCTGGAAAACACTGGCACACGCCCCCCCCCGTAGATAACTCCCGTTTGTGAGTTACCCCTCCTCATTAACTAACAAAAACATGTGAAGCGAGATGAAGAAGGTTTCCTCCCTTGAAGTCTTCTCCATCAGCAGTCGCTTGTAGTTTCTGTAAATCGTTGCTAACGTGATAAGAACGAAAGAGAACAGGTTATAATTTATCACGTCATGGTAAGGGACATCACCCGGGATGTACTGTCCCTCCCCAGATAGCGTGAGACTCTAGGGTGGAGAAGCAAATCTAAACCTGCTATGATCACGCGGTAAAGCACAAAAGGTAGAGCTACAACTGAAAAAAGGTAGATATATATATATATATATATATATATATGTGCATGCGTGAGTGTGGATGAATATATCTACGTGAAAGGGGAAGAGAATAAGAAGGCGTGGGCATTTCCTCCACTCGCGAAGTAACGGTACCATAGTTTGCTAACCCCCCCCAACCTGAATGCAAAGATGCGTAGAGATTCAAGTCTTCCTGGTTTTGCATTTCCACCAGAAGGTATAAAAATTTTAGGACACCATAATTGAGCGCAGTTCGGAAGGTATCTTTCCTTCGTTTCTCTCTATCCATTGTGCAACACATAATGTAAAAAATGATGGTCATGACGAAGCAGTCGTATATGGATTCACCCATCTGACTGAGCACCTTTAATGAGGTTAACCCTGTCCCGTCGAATGCGTAAAAGAATATATGTATGAGGTAGCATAGGTTAGAGAGGACAAAAAACATCACTGACATGTGGATACCTTCCTTCATGGCACTGTGCGCTCCCCTCAATGAATCTTGCCTCGATTTGTACGCAAGGGAGAGGACAACTAAGATGACCACCAGGAGAAAGTGGATCTCGATGAGCCCTACGAGTGGGGGTGAGGAACGGTAAAGTTGTGCTACTGTTGGACTGACATACACAAGTGGAGAGCCAGAATTGGGAAAAACGGAAATACGCCTTCTCAACTCCTTTTTCAATATTGCGCACCCTGATCCTCGCAAGAAAAGTGATTCCTCAAAAAGTGCGCATTATTTCGGAACTCAATTTTGTAGGCATTCTTCACGTGGCGTCCACAAGCGAGTAGGACAAAATTCAATGGGGTATCCTTCAAATTGTCACCGATATCCTCTTCATAAAGGGAATACGAATTCGGTAAATTCCCCTCGGGGGTATTATCAAAGGGGTGCACAAACAAGGCTTTCCTCTCTAAGTCTGCACATCTGTTTCCGTTCTTCCCATTCATGTAGTTGTTAATGTCTTCCTCCACCTTCTTCAGGATTAACAATTTAGTATTGGGGATATACGAACTTGTCACAATAAGCACTCCATTTCTTCCCATTGTATGTCGACTTCTACTGTAACAGAAATCTCCATACACACTAAAGTTTCTTTCCTCCTTCAACCCATATATGACCTTCCCTGTTGCGTAAAAGCCACTCGCAATACTTCTTCCTTTAACATTCATCATGGGGACAGAACTACGTGGCCATATACCCCACGTGTAGCTTTCCCCATCGGTTGGACACAACTTTGGACAACTCTGTCGGCAGTCCCTGTCCGGGGGAGGAAATCCCCCATCCCAGTGGGCAATACATAGTAGGAAAAACAGAACAGTTAAAAATCCCCCCTTTGGCATCGCCATTTTTCGCGGTATTGCCCGTGCTCCACGTAGCTCATCAGATTGACAAAAAAAAAAAAAAAAAAAATATATATTTATATATATATATATATATATATATATATATATATATATATATATATATATATATGTACACAAAAATGGGCACTCACGTGTGCACACAGAAAAGTCGCGTAAAAAAGGGGACGTTACCAAAAGGTTGAAATGTTCCATATGCACGGACTTTCCCCCATTATGGGAAAAAAAAAAGAAGGAAAAAAGGAAAAAAAAAAAAAAAATGGCAGACCTGGGTAAGTCACCCAAATGGCCGTCTCTCCTACCAACTACATGCTTGACAAAAGAACAAACGAAGAGGCAACGGTAGGGGGATTTATCTTTTCCTTGGTTCATTGATTATGTCGCGGGTGGAAAAGCGCACATGGTGGATGTGGTTGTTGTGGTTGTTGTGGTTGTTGTGGTTGTTGTGGTTGACGTGGTTGACGTGGTTGACGTGGTGCACCTGGACAGGGGAACCAAGACATATGCGGATGAGCAAATTTTATCCTTCTCCCCCACTCGTTTGGCTTTATTGAATAAATGCTACCACTCCGAAGCGGGCTAACGGCTCACTCGTTGGCTGCTCCAAACAAACAAACCGCGGGACACAAAATCTACACAATGAAATGGGGAAAAGACCCTTTTCCTTACCCCCCCATATTGTTTACAGCGTTTTATTAGCATAATGACACAGGGAATGCCTCAGTGGCAAGCTTTTGTTAACAAATCGGATTGCAAAAAAAAAAAAAAAAAAAAAAAAAAAAAAAAAATATATGACCCGTTCAGGCGAAAAAAAAAAGAAAAAAAAAAATATATATGACCCGTTCAGGCGAAAAAAAAGAAAAAAAAACAGCTATATTTGGCTATATTTCCTCACATGTGCATAAATTATCGCACTTTTTTTATGACCTGTTCAGATAAAAAAAACAAATTAGATAAAACAGAATGAAGCAAAGCTTGAATTAAACCATTCCAGGGTTCCCCCTTCCCTTAGAGCAGCTCTGTGATGTTCATAGGCATTTCATCAATCTGCGTGGAGTAGTACTGCTCGATATCCCTGAGAATTTTTATGTCGTCATTTTTAACAAAGTTGATGGCGACACCCTTCCTCCCAAATCGGCCACTTCTCCCGATGCGGTGAATGTAGCTTTCTCTCGAGTTGGGCAAATCATAATTAACGACAAGGGAGACTTCCTGTACGTCTAGACCCCTTCCCCAAATATCAGTCGATATAAGAACACGGAATTTACACTGCCTGAACTTTAACATGATATCGTCTCGCTCACTTTGACTCATCCCTGCATGCATTTTACAAACGGTAAAATTCGCCTCCTGCATTTTTTTTGTTAACCAATCTACCTTCATTTTGGTATTACAGAAAACAACCGCTTGGGTGATGGTTAAGCTTTCATACAAATCTGCAAGCGTTTCATATTTCCATTGCTCTTTCTCTATGGAAACAAAAAATTGCTTTATTCCTTCTAAAGTTAGTTCATCTCTCTTTACTAAGATTTTCACAGGTCTGTGCATGAACTTGTTTGTTATTTCTAACACCTCCTGTGGAAGTGTGGCTGACGATAGTACGATCTGTGTGTTCGGAGACAAAAAACGATAAATGTCATACACCTGTTCTTTGAATCCTTTGTTCAACATTTCGTCTGCCTCATCAATAACTAGTTGCTTTATGTACTTGCACTTTAAGTGCCTCAAGTTTAGCATATGGTAAATTCTCCCTGGAGTACCACTAATAATATGCACTCCATTATTTAAGGCCTTTATATCATCACTCATTTTTTTGCCTCCGATACAACAGTATATGGTTACATGTATATAATCTGCTAATGCCAGGCACACCTTCTGCGTCTGTTCTGCTAGCTCTCTCGTTGGAGACAGTATAATCACCTGCGTTTCGCTCAAGTTACGGTTAACACAATTTAGTGCACCCACTGCAAAGACACAAGTTTTTCCTGTCCCGCTTTGACTTTGCAAAATAACATCTCTGCCACTTAGAATCGGTTTGATACCTCTTTGCTGAATGGCTGATGGTTTTTCAAATCCGTATGCATAAATCCCCCTCAATAGACCTTCATCAATTCCTATGTTTTCGAAGCTCGTACATATTTCGTACTTCTCCGACATTCTGTAATTTTCTTCCTTCTCCATTTTGAAATGATACGTTTGATTTTTTTTTTTTGTAACAGGTGTGTCTCGTGGCGAATTGTAGCCACCTCGGTTAGTAGGACAACTTAACTGTATTTTTTAATACTCTCCCTTTGGTGGGCCACCTTCCTCCACCCTTCCTTTGCCCTTATTCCTTACCAATATGTGATATATATAATTTCACCCCTGGGTGCGCTACGTTTTCACTCTTGCTTAGCGCATAAATGGATTGTATGTCGAAATGGCATTATTCCTTAAATGGTCCTCCCTTTTTTCCCTTCCTCTCCTGGGGGCCTTTCCTCTTAAACCACCTACAGTGGGATACTCTGTTTGCTCCTTTTGGACCACTCCTTCTGGAAGAAACACAACTTCCTCTAATTTTTACGATGACCTCTTCCACGTTTTGGTAACTCTCGAATTGGGGGAAGTACTTCCTAGGTTTGCTACTCACTATGGGTGGTAAGTAAACCGAGCAAAGGATACGGGGGGAGGATCTACATACATTCCGGTGTGAGCGAAGTAACTATCTATGTAGCCTCCCCTTGCTTGGTGCGGGTCATGTCAGGTTGGCTTCTCTTCCTCTTCGCTCTTCCCCATTTTTCGTCCTCAGTTCAGCCTTTTTCAATATAATGTATACTCTTCTGCCGAACCCCTACCTTCCACTTTATATATCCCAGAGGAAAAAAAAAAAAAAAAAAAAAAAAAAATCAAAAAAAAAAAAAACAAATACAAATACAAATACAAAAAAAGCATGAAAGGCAGGGAAAGCGAAAACGAATGGTAACAATATCGGGGGGGCACTTATAAAATTCTCTGAACTCCGGTAGAGGCCACACGCTAAAAAAAAAAAATTCCCTGCGCAGAAAAATGGTTCCAACACCCCGTGTATTTATACGCGATGCGCTATGCGCTATGCGCGATACGGCCATGATTACCCGCTCGCAAAAAACTGCTTTTTTTTTCTTTTCTCCTTTGCACGTTTTCTTTCTTTCCTTCCTTCCTTTTTTTTTTTTTTTTTTCTTCTTAAAAATTTTTTTTTTTTTTTTTTTTAATTTTTATTTCCCCATACGCACTTCGTCCATTTGGATAAATCCTATGTAGTTGCCTTCCTCGTATATACTGGTAGAGAAGTGATTCTCCATTTTTACCACTCCCTCCTCGAGGCGGATGCACAATTCATCTTGTCCGAAGAACAGCCCCAAGAAGACCTATCCCTGCGTATCGATACCACCACGTATGCCTCCACAGAGGATGCTCCCGAGGCATCTCACTTTCTAGTCGAATGACCAATGGCGCTAACCACAGACTACTCCAAACTTAGCGACCTGATCCACCAGTCGCCCGACTCACCTTCCCTCTACAACCAAGCAAAGTACCACACACAGAAACAGAATGATTCTTTCTACGACATAAAGCGGTTTATGTGTTTGGGAAATTCAATCCCTGACGATGCAAACTATGATGTAGACCACTTACTAAACCAAGGAGAGAAAAAATGTAAAGACATTTTAACTGAATCCTTCAAGGTGGTGGGCTACAAGTACTGCACTACGAACAACAACGACAACGTGCACTTCTCCAAACTTTTTAATGACCACTACTCTAATTTGTTTTACTGCATGCACCTCCACAATGATGATAAGAAATGCAACTCCCTCTTCAAGAATTTTTACGAAACGATTAGCCAGGGCCAATCCGGGGGGAAGAAACAACCATAGCGAAAGTATTAACAGTTGCAGTAACAGTTGAAGTAACAATTAATGTTGCTTCGACTCAGCGGCACACCCCATTGGGCCTTGCCGTGTAATTTCCCCCCCCCTGTAAACATTTACCCTTATATGGGTGTCCACCTCGGAGCTACTACCTTCCATTTTTACGTCCACTTTATTTCTATTCCTATTTTTATTTTATTTATTTTTTTTTTGTAAAATTTAAAGAACTACAACAGGGACGCAATGCTCCCCGTACAGGTGGAGTCAGCTCCATAGAGGAAGTCACCGACCAGGTCGGTATGTTTAAAAAGAAAAAAAAAAAAAAAACATTTTCAAGTGGATCCAAAGTACAGGAAGGAGAATGTTCAAGTGCACCCCTCCACGATCCGACATATGTATCAAGGTATGAGTGCTCCACCAGAACTGGACGGAGCATCCCCCCTTTCCGCTTGAAATAACACATCACGTTCTGCTAATATATTAAAAAAAAAAAGAAGGAAAAAAAAAAAAAAAAAAGGTAGACATAACAACCATACCTGTTGTGTGGTGAGACGAACGGGCTAAACTGCTATAACCATTCGTCTGTCAAGCATTTTCCACATCCTACCAATGCCCATCTTTTGCCCATTTGTTGCCCATCTTTTACCCATTTGTTGCCCATCTGTTGCCCATCTTACCGTCACGCCTCCACGTCAATGGAAAATTCGTACTCCTGATCGCAACCCACGTAGCAATCATTTATAATGTAGATGACAACATCGTAGCGACCGGGTTGGTCAGGCAACTCAAAGTTCACCTTCAAATTATTAACGGCCTTGACGAGAGACTGCTTCTTTATAGAAAGCAGTAGGTTCATTTTCTTGATCCCAATGACAACCCACCACAGCTCTTCCTTCTCAAAGGGGAGGTACAGTGAGTGTGCAAAACAGTTGGCAGTCGCGTCGGGGTCGTCTTGCACCAAGTCCCGTTCTACCGTCAAATTCAGAGTAGCAATTTCATTGACTTTGTATTTTTTCTCTAGGTCGATATCGTAGTGCACCTCAATAACAGGGAAAATGTTACACACGTTAGCAATTTCACTTTTTTCCTTCTCACTCAATCCATTCAGGAGTTCCTCTCTCTGTTCATCCTCCGCATTGATCAAATCGTACACATCTCCTATCTCCAACTCTTTCGCTTTTTTTATTAAGTCTTCATCAAAGTGTGGTAACTGCATCAGGTTCGATTCATCTGTTCTGTTCATGCTCTGTGTCAACATTTGCGATATCTCCATAACGAAAAGGCAGAAATTTAAAATGTTGTTACTGCTAATTACATCTATCAGTGCATTAATTAATTTAAATGTTTTCTGGAGAACCCTTTTAGTTTCCTCAACGTAGTTTATCGGAATACTATACCGATGAATGTGTGCTTGCAGAATAATGAGTGCTTTCAAATGGGGCGTAAAGTACATCGGGTTGGAAATAAAATTCACTAAATTTATGTATTGCTCTTTTTTATCATTTTCACCTGACTTGTTCAGGTGATTTGATTGTCCATCTGGATCATCCCCTGAAAGAAGGCTATTTTTCCCCGTTATAGATTCAGTACTTATGGAAAGCTTTAAAAACTCAGAAGTAACTTTCATGTTACATGTCTGTGCGATTTTCACACACAACATCACATCGTAGTTGCTCATTTTTACCACCTCAGACATAACACTGGAAAGACATACAATTTCCAATATTCTGTTTTTTTTCAATCCCTTCAAGGATAAAACGTACTGATTGAAAAAGTGGATTACATGGTAGTCAATATTGTAATACGAAGCAATGATACCCAGATTGCATGGCTTAATGGAGACAGAACCACTGATAGCTCCTTCTCCACTATGAGTTATTTCATTTCGTGCCTTTTTCCCCTGCTTAGAATCCTCACCCTCTTCAACCAACACACAGTTAGCAAAGGAGAGCAACTCAATGTTACTCTCAATAAGCTCCGACAGGTAATCAGATATATGCTCATTGGATACCCCTTTCAATCCATAATAATTGGGGTTCTTCCTAATCCTTCTATAGAAGAAAGACCATGTGATCCAGTCGATAGCATCCTGATAGTTTTCAATTGTATTCATCACTATTTCGTTGTTTAAAAAGTTTGGTAGGTTATCCTCCATGTTGGACTCCACAGTGAGAGGCTCGTAAATGAAATTCTTGTAATACTCCTTCTTGGTGATGTACGTATATATGTAAACAAACGACTTGGTGTCTTCTCCCTCCCGACCTGCATAACTCAACATCTGCAGAACACTCTGAATGGAATAATCCTCCTCCTTCCCATCGAAATGGGTAATTATGGTGTCCAACAATATTACTACATTTCCATAAACGTTCAACCTATACACGTAGTCGTGTGCCACGATGAGTAACTGTATGGCCTTCTTGTCAAAGAGAGCCTCCACAACCTTTCTCTCCATCTCATTCATATTTCGGTACAGGTAACCCACTCCCTGTTTCAGTAACTCCACCAACAACCTATCCTGCAGATGATCCTCCAAATTCTCCTTCCCAGTAGACCCTCCCAAATTGGAGAAAAAACTACAACCATCATTACATGCAGAAAGAACCAAATCGAGCGCCAACGTTTTACACATTTTATCCTCCGTTACGAAGATGATGGCATTCTTCTTTTTCAATTTCCTAACTGTTTGGTATACCTGCCTCTGCATGGACAGGTATCTATTCTGTTTGTTCATGATGCTCACAGCGTGCAGGTAAATTTCGATGGGAACATTTCTTACACTGGACAAGAAGTTGTAGTAGTCGCTCTTCTTACATCCAATCCATTCCCCTATATCCTTGCAGTTGTTGATGGAGCAGCTGGACAAACACACAATTCTATTCACCCCAATATTTTCGTAAATATCATCCATACTGAGATGTTGCATTTTGTTAAGGTTATGAGATGCATCTCCTGTTCCTCCTCCCTTCTCTCTTATTCTATCATCTCCCAAGTTTAGTTCAACGAACGGAGGCAATTTCAATTTCCCCTCCGAAGATGAAGAAGCTGTGTTCGTGTTGCTTTTCCTTCCTCGTTGCGATTTCCCTAACTCCAACTGGGTCGCTATGTATCTCACCCGACTAATGACGACTTCCATCATAGACCCTTCCGACAAGTCCAACAATTCCATATGATCAAATACATACAAATTTATCGACTGAAAAATTTTCTTCCTTCTCCATTTTTTTGACAAATTATTATATCTATCAGGAGTGCACAAAATTATATTATTCTTTTGTAAAATTTTCGTATCCACCTGTACATCGCCTGTCAGTATAGCCATCTTCATTCCAAAGGAGGTTGCAAAGCTGGTCCAGTTATCATACGTTTTCGATACGACTTCTTCCAAAGGGGCTACATAGACAATTTTGATAAACTCCATAGGGTTGTTGTAAGCTATATGAGCAATATTTCGATCGCGAATAATTTTGTATAAATCATCTTCCTTTTTTATATACCTCCTAATGAAAGAATTCAACTCCATGACAGAACGGATCATCTTCAAGATGGCAAATTCGGCTGGGGTTAGGTAGTACCTACCAGGAGAGCTACATATTATTACATTGCCACCCATTTCATACACGGATGGAAATATCTGTGTGTGGATAGGGTTAAAATGTGTAATATTCCGACTGTGGAAAAATTTCTTCGCCTCTTCAAACTTGAGGGTGTTAACTGGCAATGCTTGCAAATCGAGGAGTGGTGTAGAGAAGGAAACCTTGGAGGGCAAGATTATATCCTTCAAGTACAAATTTATTGTACTCTCACATTCTAACCATTTGTCAGATACCACCTTTACGATATAAAATGGATTCTCATTTATCGGTACGAAGAAGGTTAGCAAATGATCATCCAGTGTATCGCCTGACTGCTCCCCCTCTTTATACAACTGTGAAGTTTCATTGAAAGCATTTATATTTGCCGAATTCGCAACTCCACCCCGCTTCAAACTAAATAAGTCGTAATGTAACATACTCTCGCTGGAAATGTCGAAGACAAAAACCCAAAACAACATAAAATTACCATGATACTTTGGATTGTATATAAAATCAGGAGTGACATTCAATTCAACCTTCAACATTCTATGGTTAATCGGCTGTATATATGCATTCAATTCAATTTTCGGAAAATGATGAACCAATTTGTATACGTTCTTTGCAATTTTTTTATTTTTAAAAATTGTTATGTACTCATTGAGACTCATGTTTAGGTAATTCCTGAACGTAATATTTTTTTTCTCTATAATTCTTATAAGCTCATTGCTAAGGAGACCAAACTGCCTCAAAGGAGACATGGTACCCCACATTTTTCTCTCTACCATTTTGCAAAATTTCAATGTCAGCGCACTTAAATGGTAGGAATTCTTTTTCAACGAAATTTCAAAAAAAGCTCTGAAAATTCTTAAGGCGTTTTGTTGTATGTATATCAAGTCTGCGTTAATAACATATCCATTTAGGGTTACATTGGATAGGTACAACTGTAATAGAATATTAATTTTTGTGTGCGGAATACTTATTGACTCCTTCAATGGGATAGGTAGCTTCTCCATTATTACAGACAATTCAAGTTTCTCTTCTTCTCTTACAAAGATGTGCTTAAATTCATCACTCATTCCGAAAATTTTTAACAACTCCGTCTCATTAGTATGCTTGTTGAGCTTCTTACTGTAGAGATCAATAGATCGGTAATCCACATAATAGTAGCTACTGATCCTTCCTATATATGTACTACTCACAGTGTTCAGCTTCTTATTATATTTCACCAGATCGTATTTCTCCAAGGTTATAAAAGCAGAGTAAATTATGTTGTAAATTTTTTTATTTAATTTTTCCATGAACAAGTCAGATATATTATTTTCTTTACCTTGTTCAAAATATATGGATTCCATTTTCTCATTCTTCCCGAATATTCCATACAATTCTGGATTTTTCATCATACGTATGTACAGATAAGTATAACGGAACCAGTTCACTCCTTCCTTAATGTTTTGTATGTTTTTTAAAACGATCTCCGAATTTATAACATTCACTATGTTTTTCATTAACGTCGATTCGATAGACAGCTGTTCATTATTCAAGGATAAGTAAAGTTGCAAATTTTTGTGCTCTGTTATGATAATTGCCTTTCCACTTTTATCGTATTGCGGTCTTCCTGATCTACCTACCATTTGGAGGATATCCATTGGAGACAATTCATCAAAATCTCCCACACTTATATTATACACACTAGTACCTTTAATGATAACTGTATGTGCAGGAAGGTTTACTCCCCAAGCGAGGGTACTCGTTGATACCAGAACCTGTAAATGTCTATCGGAAAATAAATCTTCCACTAACTTCCTATCTGTTCTCTTCATCCCTGCGTGATGAATACCAAACCCGAAGGGTAGAATTTCCTTCAATTCTTCATTCACTATAGCCTCCTTTTCCGATAACAATATTTCACTGGATACTTTTTTTCCCATAAGGAACTTGTTCAGATTATCACTTTTCAAAAATTTCTCTATCAGCATCTTGGCCGTTCGGTACGTTTCCTTTCTGCTATGCACAAAAATTAGGATCTGATTTTTTCCGGCCTCTTCTAGAACCTTTTCATAGGTGACTTGATTCATCAGGGCATACTTTTTAATTCCTTTCTTCTCCTTGATACCAATGTAATGTTGCTCCAACTGGACTGGTCTAAAGGAGTAGTCGAAGTAGAACACACCACTTCGCAAATCCGCACGCAGGAACATACCCACATCTTCGTAATTCGGTAACGTAGCCGACAGACCCACCAAACGAATCTTCTTCCTTCGCATGTTTAGGTCGTTCTGTTGATCGCCATTTACTTCGTTCTGCACCCCATGCGCAACACCACCATCGTAGACCAACGTGTTGTCCACGTACCGATTGATCCGACTGATGATACTTTCGAGAACATTTCCACGGATCTCATTTAGCAGATGAATTTCATCGAAGATGATGAGCTTTATCTTTTGCAAAAGAATCTTCTCATTCCACTTCCGACTTATCACTTCGAACTTCTCTGGGGTCATCACGATAACTTGACTCTCCTCAATCTCCTTACTGCTTAAATTCACATCCCCTGTTAATTCACTCACCTTCATATTTAGGCATTTCAGTCGAAGAGAAAACGATTGCACCTGCTCATTCACCAACGCCTTCATAGGGGATATATATATAATCTTAAAATTATTTTTGTCGATATTCCCACTACGTAATCTATATGTTCCTATCACATTAAGCATACACAACAAGGCAATGTTCGTTTTTCCCGAACCCGTAGGAGCGCATATAAGCATATTCTTCTCATACATGTGGAGAGCTACTTCATGTACCTTTGACTGTATAGCGTTCAGTTTGCTAATCCCTACGCATGTGAAAACTTCCTGTGCCCACTCGGGTAGTTCTGATACGCTAACGAGCTTTATATCATCTGGGTTCGTGAAGTAATTCTCCTTCCCCCTAGACTTCTCATTGTCCATCGATCCCTTCAAACTACTATTCTTACTCCTCGAACTGGAAATTATAATCTCATCGTACTCTTTCCTCTCCACTCTGGAGCTGTCTACTGGTAATACAACTTCTCTGTTAAAAAAATTCGTTCCCTTTTGTTTTACTTCCATCTTCTCTAGGTCGACAAACTTAGCTCTGAATTGTTCCACTTCTTCTTCGTCTTCATCGTCTTCGGCGTCGTGCCGCTCGCCCGCACTGTCCTTCCTTTCCTTCTTCTTGCCCATCCTCACGCTTAGTTTCTTCGTTTGTACAGATTGCTTCGTACCTGACTTTGCGTTCTTCGCAGGGGCATCATCCTCTTCATCATTACTATCATCACCGTTGTCTTCATCCTCCTCCTCATCATCATCCTGATCATCATCATCGTCTTCCTCGCGAATGAAACGATCTCCCCGGAGACTCTCCTCCGTAGCCTCCTCCCCCCCGTACCTACGCTTCCTGAACAAATTATCCGCCTCCCTCCGCATCGTCTTGGCGAATTCGCTCTGTTTGTTCCTCTTCATTGCCTTAAAATTAGAAAGCTCCTCTAAAATCTCTTCCCCCTCTTCGCTCTTCCTCATTTCTTCCATGATCCCCTTCTTCTCCTTCTCCGTCTGGGCTTGCCCAAGCAACGTACAGTAATAAACCTTCCATCTATTCTTAATCAACAATTTTGCCATGCAAAAATTTTCGTACTTGAGAATGTGTACTAGCTTGTTTTCACATTCTTGTATATCATAGATACCTAACACATCTAGCACTTCTTTCTCTTTCTCTAGACACAAGGATGGATCGCTAAAAACTTTGTTTAATTCCCTTTGCAACCAGTGTGCGTCAATTGAATTCGTTTCCAAATCGTAATCCTCTCCTTCCTTTCTCTTTCCATCTCTGTCTTTTTTAATACCTTTCAAGCTTAAATGCTTCTCTTGTTTTTCAGTTTTTTTCTTCATAGGGATAGAACCTGTCCTCATAATCATGCCTCCTTTGGAGCTTTTCCCCCCGCTACTTTTCTTTTCCAATTTCGTGTTCTTTTTTCTCGTCTCTCCTTCCCCCTCTTCGTCGTCGTTTCCGTCGTCTTCCTCTCCAAGATTATTTTCCTCCACAGATTGGTCGTCCTGGTCGTCATCTCCATCATTATCACTATCATGACGATCTGCATCGTCATCATCATTATCATCGTCACTACCATCATCTTCTTCGTCGTTGTCGTCATCATCATCGTCTTCGTCATCGGTCAACTCGTTCGTGGTGGCCATGTCTTCTTGGCTCCTGCTCCCGTCTCGACCCTTCGTGCTACTCCGATAGTCTAAATACTCATCATCTTCCTCAAACACCACGGCGACTCCCTCCTCCTCGTCCACCTCCTCAAAAACTTCCTCCCTGTTAAAATCGTAAATTTCCCTAGCATAATTGTTCAGTTCAATAAATTGTTCATCTGTCATGGACGACACCTCAAGAGCATCTTCCACTTGTTTCTTCTTCTCCTCATTGCTTAACTTATCGTTCTTCAGAATATGAAGTACTTCGTTACATGCACTGTTAATGATGTCACCGGTGTGGTCTCCAATGATGCCTCTAACCATCCCCATTACATTGGAGAATATTTTCTCCGTGTACTTGGTGCTTGGCTTATACATAAATATATCCTGCAGGTTAATGTTCAATACACTTCTATCTTTAACGCTCGTACTGGATCCTCTTTTAACTTTCTTCCTGCTTTCATCGAAGATAAATTCCTTCCTCTTGTTGCTTCTCCTATATCCTTCATCTGTTCTCCTACCTTGGCTAGTAGGCTTCGTGTACTCTACCTTGTCGCCCATCTTATGCTTCAATTTCCCTACCAGACTTTCGCTCTCACCCGTAGGCTCATTGAAATTAGGAATGGGGCCCTCCCTCTGGAGGACCAGGTTGGAATTCATGCGGTACTCAAACCGCTTGTACTTTTCATACTCCTCCGCCATGGTGCACGCGATTCACTACAAAGGGATGGTCTCCAATGGTAGTTGCCCCTTGACAACAACTAACTTGCCACCCAGGCACTCCGCAGTAGCGGTGTCACTTAACCAGGGGAATTTCCTTCCACAGTTTGGAAAAAATATAAACCCACACGGTCCCTGAGGGACACGAATTTCCACCACCTCAGTAGGTAATACACTCCCACAACAATGTAGTAAGCGTATGCTACTGTATGAGTCTTCTCTCCTCAAAAAAAAAAAAAAAAAAAAAAAAAAAAGAAGAAGAAGAACTAATGGCCTAAGATGATCTCCCAAAAAGGGGTTATACCCTAAATGCCCCTTCCAACAAGTAATATTACGCGAGGGATGTATGCTCCCATTTCCATCCCTACCATCACGTATAAAGAAAAAGGTAATTTCAAATAAGTACCGAAAGCGGAACGGAAAATATTTGACCAATCACGTAGCACAACTTCTCATACTTCACCGTTGTGTGCTCCCTTACGCATGCACTCCTTCCCTCTGCATATGCTCCTCCTAAAGCTGGGAGGGGGCACGGGGTTCACTATCGACTTTTGGCTAAACACAGAGCTAACTGTCAACGGTGAAAATTGCTCCTCAAGCGGGGCCCCTTCTTCTTTCTCTTCATCAGTAAATTTTGGTTATATTACCCCTATGCGCGTTTAAAAAAAAAAAATAATAAATAAAATACCCTTCCGCAAATGCACGCGGGGGTTAGAAGTATTCCTCCTTCGGGCACGAGAAAACGGCCTCGTCCCGCGGAATGTTGTATTACATTCGTTCTCGCGCGAGCTTCGCGTGGATTAGCGCCTGCATCAAATCATCTCCCTTTCTTTCTCACAAAAGAGGTGTAATTACGCCCACGTCAAATATAAATATTTTATTTTCTCCCTGCAAAAACACTCCTTCCTTCCCGCGCGGCATGTCCATCATCCCCCATCACGGATACAGGCCCTCAGAAAAGAAATAGGTGCCAATATGGATCAGTAGGAACAAAATGAATAACCCACATGGGTGGGGAGGGACAAATATTTCGCTGACCTCAGAAAGTGCTGTCTCTCATGTTCGTCAAACGGATAACGGGGTATGGGACAATGGCACGCTGCACTCACATGTGCATGCCTTTAAGAAGAAGAAAAAACAAAAAAGGCAAAAGTCAATAGGCGATGGCAACAATACTGCGTGTTCTAGTCATACCTGTGTGGAGAAGAACACCCAATGGGACACTCCTCTCTCGAAAAAAGTGAAGTACAATTTGGTACGTCTCTATTCACCTTGCTTGAAACAATTTAACTCCATGAGGAGAGGTGACCCTGGACACGGACTCCATCCCCCCGTGCATATTTCACACGAGAACTTTCTTCTGCCCACAAAATGTCAAGCGAACTTTTTGGTAAAGAGGAGGTTAAGTTTATTTGTTCGTTCAATTTTTTTTTTTTTTTTTTTTTTCTGCTGACCTGTTCAGGTAAAAATGTACCATTTTTGCCGCGCATTCTCATCGGTCTTCCCGAAATTCTTTAAAAAATTTAAGCATAAAAGTTAAAGCTGCAGTTGTCGCCGTCAGGGTGGCATGGATGGGGTTCTCTCTCCCCGCAGGTTACCGTAACCTTCCCAATCGACGTGAAGTTGTATAAATAGGATATAAGGTATAGCACAACATTGAAGTATTAAAAAAGAGGAATAACACACATACGTATAAAATTCACAATGGGGTGGAAAAAAAAAAAAAAAAAAAGGAAAAAAAAGGGAAAAAGTGCTACTCAATAACAATTGTGGTTATCCAGGGGTAGGGGGCTTACTCCTGCACGGATGAAGCAACACGTGGTTTTTCTTCACGTTTGGCGAGTTCACACACCTGGTGTATATGCTCCACGAGATGCTCCGTGTGGTGCCGCCCTTCATCTGCACACTAACTTTCTACCCACCCCCTACACACACACACACACCATGGTGAGCACTTTCTCTGCTTTCCCCTTACTCCTTATCCAATTTATACACCTTCTTGTTGATGTACCTGGCAAAGTTGTTGATGGCATTTTCTCCCTTGGTAGTAAGTCTTCTTCCCTTCTTCTTGGGGTTCTGTTCTACATAGCCGAGATTTTCTAGTTGTTGTAAAATTGACCTTAAGATCTTTCCGCTAGCTAAACTGGTGTGATTGGGAGCAACACCTCTTCTTTGCTTGTAACTGTAGTGCCTTCTGAGGTACCCAACTCCAATGTCTGGACTAAGGTATAATTTCCTTAGGATGCTCGATGCCTTTACAAAATACCAGTCCTCATTTAGGGGGGCTAATTTTCTTCCTTTTCCGGTTTTCACGAAGTTACACCATTTGGGAAAGGTAATTTTGTTGTGCAGCTTTAAGTAACTTGCATATGCCTTAATAAACAGTTCGGCGTCTACATCCTTGATGCAATTATTCGTCCTTACAAAGGGCACTGGCTCCAGAAGCCTCTGATTTACTACTCCTATATCATCTGTGAATTCTTCCGCCTGCAGAATAGCAAACATGGATAAGGTGGTATGTACGATATATGTGCAACGGATGAATGCTCCAGCATGATGCGCCAACACGGTGCGCGAAGACCATGCGATAGCATGTTGTGCATCTTAATCGCGCGCGGCCAAGGAGGAACAACGGATGATACTGCCAAAGGGTGTCCGCCGAGAGGATCCCCTTTTTTATTAACATTCCATCCGCTATAAGAACTCCCTTTTTTGCCTCTTCCCCTTCCGGGATACGCAATATCCATAAGATAACAACAAAAGAACAAAATGGATTCACGCAACTCCATGGTACACTCGAACGTTGTATTGGCGCTTTCACGCGGGTGCCTCATACAAATCGAAGCAGTTCAATTATTTTATTTTTTTTTTTTCCATTACCATTTTTCCTAAATTGAATGCACAAGTTAACAAAATTTCGTACGTCACTCCGTTGGGGAGATTCAAATAAGCGCGAGGGTATCTTTTCCACTGTTTGGCAGATTTTTCCTCCTTTCTCTAAGCGTACAATTTTGCGCGCATATACATGTACATATATATATATATATATATATATATATATATATATATATATATATATGATGATTATATGCTACTTTTAGCAAGTATGGGGTACGGGGGAAAACAAATACTCAAGGAATCCCTTGCGAAAAAGCAATAAAGTGAGTGAGCCTCCTTTTTCCTTCTATTCTCGTAAAATGTAAAATTTAATTTCATGCATATGATGGCAATTTATTTTTGTAGAGATCCTTGTAAACACTTTTCATAAAAAAAAAAAAAAAAAAAAAAAAGCAGAGCATAATATAACATTGTAGTATTTTCTTCCTTTTTAACCCTCATGCAGTTTTCCTTTTTTTTTTTTTTTTTTAATGCGTTCCAATGGCTCCTCGGGGAGGGAACTTAATTATGCCCACTCTTAATAAAAACTTAAACGCATTTTTTTTTTTTTTTTTTTTCTTGTACCTTGCGCTGTGCGTAATACCATTTGGAGCAAATGCCCATGGGGGAATAACATTATATATATATATATCCCGCATACTTTGCGACGACAATTTATTATTTTCTTATTTTTTCTTCCTCCCCTTTTTTTTCTCATGCGGAAAGTTCGTTCCTAAGTGCATTCCGCACCGCCAACGGCAACAACAACGCCAGTTCTCACAGTTTAACCGGGGTGGCGGAAAAAGGCCAACCCGCAGTATGCTACGCATATCACGCGTAAAAACGCTTTTTAGCAATAATAGCGAAGCGAATACATGTTTTATTTATTACGTGTTGAATTATTGTTTTTCCCCCCCCCTTCTTCTTCCATTTCTTTTTATATATACCCGTACCTGGCGCACCCTTATGGTATACTTTACTCCTCGTTCCAAGCTCGCATACGACACATACCGTTTTAATCTCACCTGCGTGAAAGGAACACCTTCTTTCCCCCAGTTATTTTTATTTATTTTTTTTCCCCCCCTTTTAAGGTACGCGGAACACGCAGTCATCAACCTTTTCTCTTCCCCCCGCAATGCAGTTTATGCCACGTTTGACCTTTCCACTGCGCTGTATTTTGGGGAGTGGCCCATATTAATTAGAAACCCTAGCGTATATGCGGGTCTATCACGGCATAGGGAAAGAGTGTTCCTGTGCCCCCGGTGGGAATTTTATTTTTGAAAACCCCTCACAACTCCACAACGGGGGCATAACACCAGAAGGGGGTAATCGCCTATATATGCCACATACTCAGCACTTTTTATTACGACCTTTTTTTTTTTTTTTTTCCGCACAAAGGAGATTATCACATTCCCACAGGAAAATGAGGAATGTCTCCCCGTTTTTTTCCACCTATTCAACCTTCTTTCAATCATAAATATGAAATTCTCCCACTTTATCCGTACGCCGGAAAAAGGGCTATAATTTTTTTTTTAACACAAAAATTCGTCAATATGACATACTCACTTGTGTAGATATTTAAGGCGTACAGTTCTCTTTTTTTTTTCTTCCTTCCGTGACAATCGTGCGATTTACCTGCAAAAATGGCAGACTGTATATATTATCCTTTTTTTAACATATAACAATGGAATGCGCCACGTTGGGTGGGAAACTCACGTTCCCCTTTTCTTTTTTTTTTCCCTCGAAAAAAGTTGCCAAAAGGAAGGTACATTTTTACCTGAACAGGTCAGCAGAAAAAAAAAAAAAAAAAAGAAAAAAGTAATCACAGGAAAATGACCCTCCTCTTGTGAATGGCAATTTAAAAATGAACCGTAGGCATCCTGATTAAAGCAATTTTTGTCCAGTCACAGGGAAAGGCGAATCCAATGATTGTGACCGCCGGGGTGTTGTAGAAGCACATCAACCACGCCATCTTGATTTTCCGGATCATACAGCTGACATGCCCATCGTGCATGTACACCAATAACCTTCGCAATACATGCAGTACTGTTCTCTACTCAAGGCGCCTTTTCGTAAAAAGTGTAAATGTTTGAAATGGTCATTTGAGTTCGCCACTGTGTGTGTGCTAAATGAATGTGTTAATTGGGTGCACGCAGGGGGGATATAACTGCACGGTATCAATTGGCATTTGCCTAATCCATCCGCGTGCCGATCGGCAGGGAAAGGAGGTATCACACACGTCTGTGTATAAAAATATAAATGTCCAGATAGTGCAAGCATCCACATATGTAGGGCACACTTCTCTGCTCATTTGTTCACCGCTATATTAAGCGCATAAAAAATTATAGTGCGTTAAAAAAAAAAAAAAAAAAAACGTTGTGCCGCTACACCTCTGCGCTACTACACCTTCGTGTAAAGACATGCAAATCAGGAAGCATGGAGCACTCTTCGGAGCGCACGACTTATTATTTTTTTCAATTTATTTTTTTTATATTTTTTTATTTTTAAATCCACCCTTGTGTATATTATTCTGCGTGTTATTCAGCGCATTCGACATGCATAGTTCATTCGTATCCTTCGTCTTCTCCTTCACCCTCGTTGGTTTCGATACCGACCTCTTCGTAATCCTTTTCCAAAGCAGCCAAATCCTCCCTGGCTTCACTAAATTCTCCCTCCTCCATACCTTCTCCAACGTACCAGTGGACAAATGCTCTCTTAGCGTACATGAGGTCAAATTTCTGGTCCATTCTAGAAAATACTTCAGCAATTGCGGTGGAGTTACTTATCATGCAGACAGCTCTCATCACTTTTGCCAAGTCTCCCCCGGGCACAACAGTGGGTGGTTGGTAATTAATACCACATTTGAATCCAGTTGGGCACCAGTCAACAAACTGAATCGATCTCTTAGTCTTGATTGTAGCAACAGCTGCATTCACATCCTTGGGTACGACATCTCCTCTATACATTAAGCAACAAGCCATGTACTTTCCATGACGGGGATCACATTTAGCCATCATAGAAGCAGGCTCGAATGCAGAGTTCGTAATTTCAGACACGGACAACTGCTCATGATATGCCTTCTCTGCACTAATGATGGGTGCGTAGGACGACAACATAAAGTGGATACGTGGGTAAGGCACCAAGTTCGTTTGAAATTCGGTAACATCCACATTTAGGGCACCATCAAAACGTAGAGAAGCTGTCAACGAGGAAATAACCTGCGCTATTAATCTGTTTAAGTTTGTATAAGTGGGCCTTTCAATGTCCAAATTTTTCTTACATATGTCATATATAGCTTCATTGTCTAACATGATCGCTACGTCTGTGTGTTCTAGAAGAGAGTGGGTCGATAGAACGGAGTTGTATGGTTCGACCACAGCTGTTGATACTTGAGGTGATGGCCAAGAACAGAAATTCAATTTCGATTTCTTTCCGTAATCTATGGCTAGCCTTTCCAATAGAAGACATCCCAGACCACTTCCTGTTCCTCCACCCACAGCATTGAACATAAGAAAGCCTTGTAGACCTGTACAGTTGTCTGCCAATTTTCTCACTCGATCTAAGCAAACATCTACTATTTCCTTTCCTATGGTGTAGTGACCCCTTGCGAAATTGTTTGCGGCATCCTCCTTTCCTGATATTAATTGCTCTGGGTGAAACAGCTGACGATAGGTTCCAGTCCTCACTTCATCTACAACGGTTGGCTCTAGGTCAACGAAGACGCAACGTGGTACCTGTGGTGATAAGTGTGTGTGTGTGTGCCAAGTGGGTGAACATATGCATGAACAGGGAGCGATAAAATAGGAGGAGAGCAGGCATACTTTTTTTTTTTTTTTTTTTTTTTTTTTTGTTCACACTTGTAATTGGTCCCTCTACTTACGTGCTTTCCCGCGCCCGTCTCAGAGAAGAAGGTGTTGAAGGCATCGTCTCCCCCGGCCACAACCTGGTCGCTGGGCATCTGACCATCTGGCTGAATTCCATGTTCCAAACAGAATAGCTCCCTGCCAGGAAAGTGTTTATATATATATATATGTGTGTGTGTGTAATTGCGCGTAGAAATATACACACGTACGCCTGTGCGTACATCAGTAGACGCACACTCCTAAGTAATGCAGGGAAGGTGGTGCCACTCCATCTGTCAACTGTTCATGAGGACGCACACAGAAAACATCATGTGTGTCCCAAACTTCTCTACTCTCCATCAACATTATAATTTTTTCTTTTTTTTTTTTTTTTCCTCTCATCCCATTACCAACAGGCATTTCCAATTTGAATACCAGCCTGACCTACGTGAATGCTAATTACTTCTCTCATTTTTGGAACTTGTTAACTGCATGGGGGGATGGGTGGTAAAACGGATAGTGTGAACATGGTGTGAGGTGAACGAAAGTGGCGGAGGGAAGGGGGGCAAACTTCTACCATGATGAGCACGGCACAGGTGAGCATGGCACAGGCGAGCACATCGTAGGAGGACACCTATTGGGTTAACTCCAACAGGAGTAGGCGCTCGTTTCTACACCCCCACGTGAGTGCCACAGTAACTGCAGGGCTGAATGTATCCATCCCCAGAATCATTAAGGAGAAGCAGACTCCAACAAATTCGTTCTCTCATAAAATACACTGGCGTGGAGGTTCCCAGAGAAGGGTCGCCTTGGGCCCCACGGAGTGTGTATTCCCTCTTCAAACACACGCAAAAACAGAAGCGGAAACTCGACTGCAAATTCCTCCGTACCTCTTCACAAGCAGTGGAGGGGAATAACAAATCAGCCCAAGCAAGGAATGGTGAAAACGCGAATGAACGCTCTGTGGTGAAGGATTAAATTACCGAAGGGAATTCTCTATATTTTGCATGCAAGTAGTTTATATTGTTTCTTCTTTTCATCTAAATGTGAAATTACCAAACGGAGAAGTAAAGAAATGAACAAGTAAAGAAATGAAGAAATAATGAAACACACCTAATGACAGAATGTTTAAAACCATGAGTAAAAGGAAAAAAATGAAAAAAGAAAGAAAAAAAAAAAGCTTGGGGAGAGAGAAAAAAAAAAAAAAAAAAAAAAGTACACATATAATTTACGCGCACATATACACAAGCAAATGCATGATGTATCTTTATGGCTGTTTGTGGAAAAAAAAAAAAAAAGAAAAAAAATTTACTTGTGGGGAAAAGAACCATTCCCACAGCGAATTTTAGAAGCTCTTCATTTTCTCCAAGTCGAAATGGCATAGCTGGATATCGCTATGAAATTGCGCCAAGACAGATGTGCATTTCGGAAGTAGCCGCAGGGGAGTTCCTAAGCTTCACCGCTCACGGAAGGACAAGCTTATATATAAATTCTCCACAAATATAAACACACACACATACATATATATATATATATACATATATACATATACATATGTGCATATATATATTATATATTTATTTACTTATATGTTAAGCCACCCGCGAGAGCCGCGGGGATGCATTAGCCAAATGGGGTGCTAAAAAAAAAGAGAAGGAAGGTGCGCAGAAAGAGGGAAATTTCAAATGGATAATCCAAGTGATGGAGAAGAAAGCCACACGAACTCCTACATCTAAGTACATATGTATCCGTCTTTTTTTTTTTTTTTTTTTTTTTTTTTTTTTTTATAGTCTTTCCATGTCACCTTAATGCTAGTTTGCCTGCCTACCCAGGTTATTAGAGACAGAGATATGGATCTCAGTGCAACGTCGAAAAGGGATTTTTTTTTTTTTTTTTTTTTTTTTTTTTTTTACACAAACAGCCATAAAGATACATCATGCATTTGCTTGTATATACGTGCGCGTAAATTATATGTGTACTTTTTTTTTTTTTTTTTTTTAATTATGATAGCTCGCTGAGCGAAGTGCTTCCCTTTTTGCAATTTTACCTTCCCATTTATACGCGCATCGGTAATTTTATCGCTTTTAAAAAAAAATGCGATGAGAAAAGGAAGGGGGCGAGGGCCAAAACATGAATTCGCATAAATGCGTACATCAACGCGGTGCACCCGGAAGGGCGAGACATTCCAGGGGAAAAAAAAAAAAATTCACAAATGTTTTAACAAAAAATTGAACTGAAAAAGAGAAAAAAAAAAGAAGAATACACAATAAATTTTTAGTACTTTAATGAAGCGCCTTCGTTAGATTTCCTTTGCTTCTTAGAACAGCTGTAGAAGCGCATTGTCTACTCAGCGCAATCCATTGCGCATTTGCAAAATGGGCCAAGTGAGAAATGTGAAAATTGGTACGCTCCTTTTCGATATTGTGTATTGGCGGAAGGGACCCTTTTCTCTTTAAAAATTGTTCGCCGAATGGTGAAGTGAAAACTCTCTGATGTTAATAAGATGCAGTGATCCAAAAATGAAAGAAAAAAGTGGAACAAATTATTTGGCAAATGGAAATGTGTCTCCGCGGTGAGTTCCCATTCAATTATTCCTACAACAAGGAGAAAGTAATTTTCCTCATTTAGGTTTCCCTTGAAATGGAGAAGGAAGTTGGACCACACGTTCGTTTTATTGTAGCCTTCCTATTTTATCACTTATCATTTGTCACCTATTACTTCTTTTTTTTTTTTTCTTGATTAATGTTATAAAGTCGAATGAAAAAGAAAGAAGGGAAAAGGAATGAGGCAATTTTCTTCTTCCTTCCATGTGAGCATATTGTAATTTTGGACCTCTTCACATGTGAAACTGCACCTAAAGAAGATTGTGTATGGTATAAAAAAGGAGGATTAATCTCCGCCAGAACACACCTTCGCAAAAATTCGGCGAACCCATGCCCGAGAACACCATCGCGAGGAACCTATTTTGCGAACAGTTCGCAACCACGCGCGGACACTATATTACGGTTCCGCGCAAAAAAGTGTGGAAGAAGCACAACCTTTTTACAAATGGTCCACAATGAGAATTAAAGAGGAAAAGGAAGGAACGGAAGGGAGGTTCGTGATATAGGACTTCGGGTATGGGGTTCAGGGTTTACGTTTTAGGGTTTAGGGTTTAGGGTTTAGGGTTTAGGGTTTAGGGTTCAGGGTTCAGGGTTTAGGGTTCAGGGTTTAGGGTTTAGGGTTCCGGGTTTAGGGTTCCGGGTTTAGGGTTCCGGGTTTAGGTTCGGGCTTCAGTTTTTAGGTTCAGGGTTCAGGGTTATGGTTCAGTATTTTTGGGGTTAGTGTAAAGGTTTTTTGGTTTTAGGTTTAGTGTTTAGGGTTTCCGGATTTTAGGTTTTATGGTTTAGGCTTTAGGTTTTAGGATTCAGGGTTTAGGGTTTAGGCTTTTGTGTTTCTGGTTTCGGCTTTAGGGCTCAGAGTTTGGATTTAGGGTTTAAGGTTTTATGGTTTAGGTTTTTATATTTAACGTTTTGGATTTAGGGTTAAGGGTTTAAGGTTTAAGGTTCAGGTTTCCGTGTTTCCGTGTTTCTGTGTGGCCGTGTTTCTGTTTTAGGTTTTAGTTTTCAGGGTTCAGCGTTTTGGGTTTCAAGGTTTAAGGTTCAGGGTTTAGGGTTTAGTGTTTAGGGTTTAGTGTTTAGGGTTTAGGGTTTAGTGTTTAGGGTTTAGGGTTTAGGGTTTAGGGTTTAGGATTTAGGGGTTAGTTATTCCGGGTTTAGGGTTTAGGCATTCCGGGTTTAGGGTTTAGGAATTCCGGCTTCAGGGTTTAGGGTTTAGGGTTCAGGATTTAGGGTTTAGGGTTTAGGTTCAGGGTTTTAGGGTTTAGGTTTTAGGGTTTATGGTTCAGGGTTTAGGGTTTAGGGTTTAGGTGTTTTATGTTTATGGTTTAGGATTCAGGGATATATAATTAAAGCTTCACGTGTATAAGAGTAAGATTCCGATTTTAGGGTAAAGGGTTAATGAGTAAAAAAATATCCGAAAAGGAGACGATTTATAAAAGGATTGAAGGTAAAAATGAATGAAATAAAGGAAGTCATGGGAAGAGGAAAGCAAGATTGTTTAAAGGATAATTGAGAAGGAATGTTTAAATGGTAAATGATGGAATGTTTTGTTTAAAGGATGAAAAAGAAATATGTTTTTTAAGGGAGAGAAGGAAAAGAAGGGGGGTTTAAAAGTAGGATAAGGAGTATGAATATTTTTAGTGTGGAGTAAAAGGAGGATAGATTAAGGGTTAAGAAGGTTTGTTTGTAGGTAGAACAAAACGAAGAATGTTTTGAGGGGGTGAGAAAAAGGGGAACGTTTTAAAGGGGGGAAAAAAAAAAAAAAGTAGTAAAGGAAGAAAAAAATGAAAAGTCTTTAATATAGGAAAAAATTATTTTTAAGGAAAAAAAAAAAAAAAGAGTGAAGGAATGAAAGGGAAAGAAAAAGAAAAAGAAAAAAGAAAAAGATAATAAAAAAAAAAGAAGGAAGAAAATGTAGGAAGGAACGAAGAAAAGAAGAAAGAAAAGAAGAAAGAAAAGAAGAAAGAAAAAAAAGAAAAAAAAGAAAAAAAAGAAAAAAAAGAAAAAAAAGAAAAAAAAGAAAAAAAAGAAGAAAAGTAAAGGACGTTTAAGGAGAAGAAGGAAGAGAGAATAATAGAAGGAAGAGAAAAAAGAAGGAAGAGAAAAAAGAAGGAAGAGAAGAAAAGGATGAAGTTTTAAAGAAGAAATTGATGGGCTCAGGTGAAGAAGGTAAGTATAAATTAAAGAGAAAAAAAAAGAGAAAAAGAAGAGAAAAAAAAGAAAAAAAAGAAAAAAAAAAGAAAAAAAAGAGAGAAAAAAAAGAAAACGTCCAAGCAAAGGAAAGAAGAAGAAAGAAGAAAATTAAAAAAAAAAAAAAGGAATAGAAAAACATAAAAGCTTATTACTTTTCCTTCTAAGGAAGGAAAGAGAAGATAGGTGGAAAGTGGAAGGAAGTGTAACAGGAATGGAAGGAAAAAAGGGGGTGGGAAGAAAACATCCGGGTATATATGTCGGTTTCCGGATGTAGGGTTAAGGGTTTCAGGGTATATAAGTCTGATTCTGGCTTAAGGGGTAAGGTTTCTAGGGTTTAGGAGTCAGGTTCCAGGGTATAGGAATCCGGATTCAGGGTATAGGAATACGTTTTCAGGGGTATAGGAGTAACGTTTCAGGGTATAGGAGTAAGGTTTTAGGTTATAGGAATAAGGTTTTAGTGGTATTAAAATAAGGTTTTAGTGGTATTAAAATAAGGTTTTAGGGGTATAAGAATAAGTTTTAGGGGTGTTAGAGTAAGGTTTTAAGGGTATAGGAGTAATGTTTCAGGGGGTAGCTTTAGCTGCTTTAGGGGGGGAAAGGAAGAACTCCTCGCAGACAGGGACAGGATACTACATACTAACCGGATATTACACAGCTACCGGAAAATATAGACCAACCTGTAATTGAGCAAACCAGAAACTACTGACCAATGGGACAAAGGGGGAAAACTCGGACATCCAAATCGAATCGGACATACGCTTTGAGATTACGAAGATAGCAGTTTGAACAGGAATCTTGCACATCCGTACACAACAGAATTTATCCAACATTTAACTATATATTTTTATCAAAAATAAGACATCTATACAAGAACAGGCAAAGAAGGAAGGCTCTGTATATTTTACATCTTTTTTTTTTGAAAGTGTAGATTGTTACATATTTTTTATTATTGTAGGAGAGAAAAAATGGGGAAGCTGAGAGGAGCGAAGGGTATGTTTGGCATTCTAATGGCCCAGTGGCTACAGGGGAAAAAGGACAGTAAGCAAAAGAAGGGTGTTTCAAAGGAGGTAAAATCATATAACCTAAACTACATCTTCACTTTATTAATATGTTGTTCTATATATGTGTGTAGAATTACGCTTGTGTCCGATTTTTCATAATAATTGCATTATGTGCACGAAGTATACATATATTTGCCTGTGCATGTATATATATATATACTCCATGTATATGCGTGAAAATATGCATATATATATATGTCACTTTATTCTATAGGCGGAATTAGGTGAGATAATGGTCAATGTGGTAAGAGAAATTATTACTGACATGAACAGTACGGTGAATGAGAGCACTGCTGAAGGAATGTGCGCAAACGCAGGAATTAGTGAGTCGACGGAGAAGGAAGTGTGCACATTCATTGTGAAGAATTTACTAGATATAAAGGGAATTAGAGGACATAAATGTACAGAGGGGAAAATTGAGGATAAAATGAAGGAATTTGTTCACTGCACAATATTGAACTTATGGTCCACACTTTACTTATCTAATCATTGTAATAATAAGAATGCTGTAAATGGCGCTTACAATATAATGAATAGCAGGAACAAAAGATACAGGGGAACTTCTGTTTGTGGGAGATGTGAATTGGGGTTTTTGGAGCCCATGAAAGTATTGAAAGGCACGGCGAGCGTATTAGGAGTTATTTATCAAATGATGGTGAAGGATAAGGAAGTTATGAGACTAATAAAAGGGGGAGGAAGTCAAGCTCAGGGGGGTTGTGACGAACATAAAAAAATTTTAAAGGGTTTAGGTCTCCCTGAAAGCATCCCTCCTCCTCTTCTTCCTCCTCGTGCTCCTGCCCCTCCAAGCAGAGGACTACCAACACCATCATCAACCACAACCACAACAACAACCACAACAACACCTGTTACATCATCAGTTCAACCACCACCAACGTCAACACCAACACCACTACAACAAACAGTATCAACACCTGTCACAACCACAACAACAGCAGCAACAGCAGCACAATCTGATCCATGCTCCCCCAACTACCAGCCATCTCAAGAAATAAAAGCAAGTGATAAGAAGGGAGACGACCTAAGACTAGCATGGAAACAATATTTGAGTTCCTCCTCACAGAATGGACAACCTGGCCAAGCCGTAACCATTCCGGTAAGTAATGTTACTGTTATAAATATTATTATTTGTCGTTATTATTGTTATTATTATTATTGTTATTATTATTAATATTATCATTATTTGTCCTTATTACCATTATTATCATTATTATCATTATTATTATTATTATCATTATTATTATTATTATCATTATTATTATTATTATCATCATTATTTGTCGTTATTATTATCATTATTTGCCGTTATCATTATTATTATTATTATAATTATTATTATAATAATTATTATTATTATCATTATTATTATCCCTATCATTATCATTATCATTGTCATTATTATTATCATTATTATTTGTCGTTCTCATTATTATTGTATTTTTTAAAAAAAAAAAGCAAAAAAAAGAAAAAAGAAGAAAGGAAAGGAAAAGGAAGGAAGGAAGAAATAAAAGAGAAAGAAGGAAAATAAATGAACGAAGAAAGAAAAAAATTGCATAAAAAAAGAATATAAAAGAAAAAAAAGAATATAAAAAATAAAAAATAAAAAAAAGAAAAAAAAAAAAGAAAGAAAAAATATTTTTCGCAAGGGGAAAAAAAAAATGAAGAAAAAATTGAAAATAAAAAAAAAAAAAAAAAAAAAAAAAAAATGATTGTATGAATGAATGCGTATGGGGTGTACATGTAAGATTTCGGATTTTTAGGTTGCGGGATTTAATATTTTTACGGTGTATATGTGTAAGATTTCGCATTTAGGTTGCGGGATATAATATTTTACGGTGTATATGTGTAAGATTTCGTATTTAGGTTGCGGGATTTAATATTTTTACGGTGTATATGTGTAAGATTTCGTATTTAGGTTGCGGGATATAATATTTTACGGTGTATATGTGTAAGATTTCGTATTTAGGTTGCGGGATTTAATATTTTTACGGTGTATATGTGTAAGATTTCGTATTTAGGTTGCGGGATATAATATTTTACGGTGTATATGTGTAAGATTTCGTATTTTTAGGTTGCGGGATTTATAATATTTTACAGTGTATATGTGTAAGATTTCGTATTTAGGTTGCGGGATTTATAATATTTTTACGGTGTATATGTGTAAGATTTCGTATTTAGGTTACGGGATTTATAATATTTTACGGGGTATATGTGTAAGATTTCGTATTTTTAGGTTGCGGGATTTATAATATTTTACAGTGTATATGTGTAAGATTTCGGATTTTTAGGTTGCGGGATTTATAATATTTTTACGGTGTATATGTGTAAGATTTCGCATTTTTAGGTTGCGGGATTTATAATATTTTACGGTGTATATGTGTAAGATTTCGTATTTTAGGTTGCGGGATTTAATATTTTTACGGTGTATATGTGTAAGATTTCGTATTTAGGTTGCGGGATATAATATTTTACGGTGTATATGTGTAAGATTTCGTATTTAGGTTGCGGGATTTAATATTTTTACGGTGTATATGTGTAAGATTTCGTATTTAGGTTGCGGGATATAATATTTTACGGTGTATATGTGTAAGATTTCGTATTTAGGTTGCGGGATTTATAATATTTTACGGTGTATATGTGTAAAATTTCGCATTTAGGTTGCGGGATATAATATTTTACGGTGCAAGTGTAAGATTTCGCATTTAGGTTGCGGGATATAATATTTTACGGTGTACATGTGTAAGATTTCGCATTTTTAGGTTGCGGGATATAATATTTTTACGGGTGTACATGTGTAAGATTTCGTATTTAGGTTACGGGATTTATAATATTTTACGGGTGTATATGTGTAAGATTTCGTATTTAGGTTGTGGGATTTAATATTTTAGGGTTGTATGTGTATGATTTCATATTTAGGTTGCGGGATTTAATATTTTACGGTGTATATGTGTACGATTTTGCATTTTTAGGTTGCGGGATTTATAATATTTTACGGTGTATGTGTGTAAGATTTCGCATTTTTAGGTTGCGGGATTTAATATTTTAGGGTTGTATGTGTAAGATTTCGTATTTTTAGGTTGCGAGATTTATAATATTTTACGGTGTATATGTGTAGGATTTTTCATTTAGGTTGCGGGATATAATATTTTACGGTATATGTAACATTTCGCATTTTGTGAGTATATGTATAAGATTTCTCATTCTTAGGCTGTGTATGTGGGAAATTTTGTATTTTTAAGGTTAAGGTTCTTGGGTACGAGGATAGCGACTTGGCCTTCCATTTAGTTTTCTGGGAAAAGATTTTCTTTTTTTCGCGGAAAAAAAGAAAAAGAGAAAGAAAAAAAAAAGGTGGGCTTGGAAGATGAAAAGGTTTTAAGGGTGTTGGAATAAGGTGGTGGGGGTGCTAGAATTTGGATTCCGGGTTTAGGGGGAAGGTTTTGGGGATATAGGAGTAAGATTCCAGGTTCAGGAATAAGGTTGTTGGGGTGTTGGAATTAAGGTTGTTGGGGTGTTGGAATTAAGGTTGTTGGGGTGTTGGAATTAAGGTTGTTGGGGTGTTGGAATTAAGGTTGTTGGGGTGTTGGAATTAAGGTTGTAGGGGTATTAGAATAAGGCTTTAGGGGTATAGGAATAAGGTTGTAGGATATTGGAATGAGGTTCAGGGTATAGGGAGAAGGTTGTTGGGGTGTTGGAATGAAGGTTGTGAGGGTGTTGGAATGAATGTTGTGAGGGTGTTGGAATAAGGTTGTAGGAATGTTAGAATAAGGTTCTAGGGATGTAGGAATAAGGTTTTAAGGTATAGGAGTAAGGTTTTAGGGTATAGAAGTAAGGTTTCTGGGGGTTAGGCTTAAGGTTTTAGGGGTGTTGGAATAAGGTTTCCGGGTTAGTTTTAGTTACTTTAAGGGGGGGGAAAGGAAAAACTCCTCGCACACAAAAACGGGATACTACACAAAACCCCCCGATGAATGCCGCAGGCATACTACCTGAGGGAAGAAGTCTTCGCAGACAGGAAGGCAAATCCCGGATGGCAGGAGGAAACCGGATACTACACCCAGCGGATGGTGGGAACCGTTACTACGCCAACAGGATGGCATGGGAAAAAAACGGATAGTTGGGACCGGAAACTACATACCACAACTCGACAACCAAGAGGAAGTAAAAAATAAATTAAGAAAAGAAGAAAAAATAATGAAAAAAAAAGAAAAAAAACAGGAAAGAAGAAAAAAAAAAAAAAGAAGCAGCTTTCTTCTTCGATCCACATATATATTTGTTCTGTAAAATTTAAGAATTTGCATAAATTTCACACATATATGTATGTATGTATGTGCCCCTAATTATTTCATTTTTTTGTCCTTTTGTCCTTTTTACTTTTAGGGTGATGTGGAGTCGAAGGTGCAGGAAATGTTCCAGGAACTCAAGTCCTACATGAATTGGGGGAACGGCAAGGGGAGTGTCCCCCGTGCATGTTCGACTTTGAGTTACCCCGGGGAAAAGGGGAAAGAAGATCACATGAAGCAAATATGCCGAGTACCCGTGATGATTGTGAACTGGATGGCAGGATTAGATGAGCAGGGGAAGGAGAAAAATGGGGTGACTCGGAAGGAGGAGTGGGAACAGTATTTAAGATGTATAGTGGGGCATAGTATTATATTAAGAATCCTGGGAAATAAATGTGATGCAAAAAAAATGCTAGAAATTATCTCAGATAATATGAAGAAAGGGGGAAGTCAAGGTACTGTGCCCAATGTGAATAGCATATGTTCCTGGGTTAAGGTTGACGATATGGAAAAAATGGAGCAGCTTATTGGTCCCACAGTTGATGCTTGGTTACATGGTGCAAAGCAACCCACGGGTAGGGGCGGTATTATGGGGGTAGGTAATATAGTAGAGTGGATGAAATGTAATGATCATCAAAAACAGAAGGAAGATGGGCAAGAAGAGAATTGTAAAAGTGATAGAATTATAGACTTATTAGGAGGAGGGAGGTTAGGGGCATTACGGAAATTAGTCGATCCTGTAGCTCGTGCAACATCATGCATCAAAGACAAGCATAGCAACGCCAGCAACGGCAACTTATGTAAATATTTAGATTGCATGAAACACCTATGGATGAAGATGGATGCATCAACGCAAAAAAGCAAGGTAAGTGTGCACAGGAACATACACATATATTACCATCACCTTATACAGAACAACTTTTGGACAAAGGATGTCAAGGCATTGTGGACAGAACTGTCCACAGCAATGAATATAGATGGGGGTAACGGTACTAAAGGAAATGGATGTAATCAAATGGATGATGGCAGTGCCACTGGCAGTGCCGGTGGCACTGCCAGAACTGCCACTGACCCTGAAAAGAAGGCATGCAATTATTTGCATGCCGGTTTAAAAACACTATACGAGGGTACTTCGACAACAGGAAACAATGGTATCCTGTCGAAGAAGAACCCATCGTTGAGACAAACGATGGGTTGTTTCTTACTTCACGCTTATGCAAAACACATGAAAGATAAAGCTGTTTGTTTTATTGATGCTGGGATAAAACAAGCATTTGATTCATGGTATCAGAAGATGTCCACTTGCAATGTCAGTGGCACGGAGCCTTGTGTTCCGTGCCAATGGAAAGAGGAGGAATATAAGATTTGCAACATTACCATAAATAGTAGTGCAACCCCAGCAAAAACTGCGAAGACCAAAGTGGAAGGAATTGTCAATAATAATGACCCCGACACTAAGTCCATCATAACTAACATAAATAAAATGGAAAAATTATGTGATGGTTTACAATGTATAGCATCCCACTTAAATTCATCAAACGGACAACACTCGAATACAACTGCAGTGAGTAGAATGGGGGGAAGAATGTGTATAGGTGTATACAAATATACATCTACACATATATGTTCACACATATATGCATTTATGTATATGTATATGTGTATACATGTATGTATGTGTCTACATATGTACATATACATATATACGTATGTATATATATATATATATATATATATATATATATATATATATATATATATATATATATATATATATATATATATATATATATTTTATCACCACTTATACAGGACAACTTTTGGGATGGAACAAATGGCGAGGTTCATAAGTTGTGGCAAGCATTGTCACAAGCAATGAAGGACAGTAATGGAACAGGGAGTGGAAATGGATGTAATGAAATGGATGATAATGGCCAAAATAGAACACCCACCGACCCCGAAAAGAAGGCATGCCAACATCTTACAGCAGGTTTCGAAAAACTGAAGCAACTTTCAGAGTCCACAACATCTAACGGTAAAATTTTGGATAAGAACGCATCTTTGAAACTAGCAATGGGTTGTTTCTTACTTCATTTTTATGCAAAGAAAATGAAAAACGACGCGAAATGTGAAATAGAAGCTGGAATAAAGAAGGCTTTTGAGGTTGGTGGTAAAGATTTAAGTAATAATGTTAATTGCAATGGTGGCAAGGGACAATGTGTCTCTTGCCATTGGAATGATGCCACCATTGACGACTGCGAAATTACCACAACTGGCACCACCCCGAAAGCGAAAGTAACGGACAAATTAACACCAGTTCAAAACGAAATGAAAACCACCTTAACTACCACCATGAAGGACATAAACAAAGCCGAGTCTTTATGTGCCAAACTCCAATGTGCCGCACCCAAATGGTTCAACAACAACAAAGCAGGGAATAGTGGTACTGTTAACAAGACTTGGGTAAGTATTACTACCACCAACACAATCCTGAGGGGTAGAAGGAATTAAAGGAATAAAAAAAAAAAAAACATTTTTCTGATTCCGGGTTTAGGAAGAAGGTTGTAGAGGTATTAGAATAAGGTTGTATGGGTGTTGGAATAAGGTTGTATGGGTATTAGAATAAGGTTGTATGGGTGTTAGAATAAGGTTGTAGGGTTATTGGAATAAAGGTTTTAGGGGTATTAGAATAAGGTTCCAGGGTTAGCTTTAGTTGAGGAAGGGGGGGAAAGGAAAAATTCCTCGCAGACAGGAACCGGATACTACACCAACCGGATACTACACACTAACCGGATACTACACACTAACCGGATACTACACCAACCGCATATTACACCAACATGATACTACACAACCTACCAATTACATATATATAACCTCTTTTTCTTTTTTTTTTTTATAGTGTGAATTCTGGGATAAGGCTGTTAAGACAACACTGACAGAGTTGTTTAACAAGATCGAGGAGAATGGAAAGAACAATGCAACCAAAACTGATGGTCCATGCCGAGGCTTTGGTGATGGTAATGAACATAGTGTTGAAAGAAAAGCTTGTAATCATATCACAGCAGGGTTAAAATACATTTCTGAGGTTCAAGGTGACGCCAAGGGCGTCACCAATAATGCAAATGCAGAGGCTGATGATAAGTTTTTTAAACAATCTATGATGTGCGCAGCACTTAATCTTTATGCTGATAGAATAAAAAAAGAAACGGCCACAAGTTGTCCCATTGGTGAGGAAACAGTACAAAGAATGTTTGTTGCAGGGAATGGAAGTAATACTTTGTCCCCGACTTCGTGTTCTGGTAGTGGTGGTAATAATAATAATTGTTTTATTTGCACAAGAGAACCAGATTTTAGTGGTTGCAACCTTCTCGTTCATAAAGACCTCATTGGAACATCAACACTGCCAAATGGACAAAGTTGTACTGATAACGCAACTGAAGTAAAGACTAAAATGGACGAACTCCTCAACAACGAAGAAAATCAATCCAACATTAACACCAAAATGAAAGAAACATTAACTACTATCACTAAAATGGACAACCATTTCTGTACTCAACTCCAATGCGCAATCAAACAAAAACTGAAGATCAAAAATGGACAAGCAACCTCAACCGGAACAACGTCATCTTGGGTAAGGCGCGGTAGACAACTACATATATACATACATAAATGTATATATATATATATATATATATATGTATATATGTATATATATGTATATATATGTATATGTATGTATATGTATGTATATGAATATGTATGTGTATATATGTATATGTGTATATATGTATGTATGTATATATATGTAGATGTATATATATGTATAAATGTATATATCTATATATATATATTTTTTTTCTTCTTTCCCTTCATCTTTAATGATCAGAGTGACATAAACAGTGCCGCTGAAAATGAATTAACGAACCTCCTAAAGCATATGACGAATTCTGACAAGCAGTCGAAGGTTACCGACTTCTGCAAAGAAAGCAATTGGGATAATGGCACTAAAGAAGGCAAAACAAATAAAGCAGCTTGTTTGCTTTTTGCTTCAGGACTGCAGCACATTTATACCCATGGTAATGGCCGTCCCAACGGCCAAAAGAAGGGCCAGTTCAATGGCCCATCGTTTGAACAAACGATGGGTTGTTTATTTCTTAAAGAATATGCAAAACAATTAAAAGGCTTGGCAGAAACGAAGAAAAAAACTGAGGTACATCCTCAATGTAGCGTAAATGCGGGCATAAAATACGCTTTTAGCAAAAGTAAAGACATTATGAAAGCATCATCTAAATGCAGCAATAATAATTCTTGTTTTGTGTGCACAGAAGGAGGTTATGATGATTGCCTCATTGGCACTGACAATGTAAAGCAAAAAGTGGAACCACTGCTCAAAACGAAACAAACCCATATGCAGCAAACACTAGCGAATACACTTTGTCCCATCCTTCCTATGGATCTTCTTACCCCTTTTCTTCCTTTGGCTCCTGTCTCTATTGGTCTTTCTGTTATGGCTTATTACCTTTGGAAGGTAAAAGATTAAAAAAAAGAAAAATTAATAAAAAAGAAGAAAAAAATTAATGGGAAAAAAAATTTTTTTTAATGGTTAAAAGGAAAAAAAAAAATTTTTAAATGGTTAAAAAAATAAAATAAAATAAATGTGTAAAAAGAATATTTCACAATCTTCAGCAAAAATATCCTCTCATTTTTTTTTTTTTTTTTTTTCTTTAGTATTTTGGTCCTCTTGGTAAAGGAGGACCGCGTTTCCGAAGATCTCCTACTGAAATTCCTGGTCCATCCGTACAAGAACAAGTCCTTGATCATGTGCAGCAAGATAGTTCACATGAATATCGTTTGGTAAAGGAACGAAAACCTCCATCTGCTCCAACAAGAACGAAACGTTCTGGTCGCGTGAATCGTCGAACGATTATTGAAATTCATTTTGAAGTGTTGGATGAATGTCAAAAAGGGGACACACAATTGAACCAGAAGGATTTTCTAGAACTTTTGGTTCGAGAATTCATGGGATCGGAATTTATGGAAGAAGAACAGATTCCTAAGGAAGAGGTTCTTATGGAAAGTGTTCCAATGGAACGTGTTCCAAGTTTAGGTTCCGGGTTTATGATTTAAGGTTCAGTGTTTAGGGTTCATGGCTTATGTTTTAGGGTTGACGGTTTAGGTTTCAGGGTTTAGATGTTTTGGGTTCAGGGTTTAGGGTTTATTGTTTAAGATTAAGGATATAAATTAAAAGTTTCACTCTGTGAGAATGAAGGTGTTTTTTTGAGGAGTTTGAAATGGATGAAAACCTTCATTAATAATGTGTTATATTCAGATGAGAATTTTATTTCAAAGAACAGACACACGCACACAAATAATTTTGACGTAGTCTCGTGATAAGGGAAAAATATATATGCTTGGAGTGTAAAATGTTTTGGAAAAAAGAATATTGGTTTCATACCCTTTTTGTCCTCTTTTTTTTTTGTATTGTTTGATTGTGCTCATATGTTCAGTGTATAATGAATATGAGAGCCTATAGATAAGAAAAAAAAATTCTTTCTTCCATATTTTATTCTCATTTTGTTTGAAAATTTTTTTTTTTTTTTGGTGAAAGGACACCCTTTTGTTTTTAGAAAAAAAAAAAACATTCTTCTTTTTTTAAGAACATTATTATTTTTTTTTTTTTGTCTTCTTTTTTTTTTTTTTATTGAAAAAAAAAAAAAAAAGGACGGTGGATGATGAAATTCGAATATTACAGTTGCAAAAGGTCGCAAATATAAAGAAAATTTTTTTAAGGAAGGAGTTGCGCGCACAAGGAAAAAAAAAGGACAGTGGATGATGAAATTCTAATTCCACAGTTTGCAAATGTTCCAAATGGAATTTTAGGGGAATACCACATAAAGGAAGGGAAAGGGGGGAAACAAAATTCGCTCGGTAATCCTAAATGTAAGGAGGATGCCTTAAATTCGCAGAGTCGCTCTTTGTGGTGTACATGTGTGTGAGAATGCAAACTCAGCTTAACTGTACAACTAGCGGTTACATAGGCTTGTATAGAGTTACATATAATTCTTCTACTTCCTTTCTTTTATAAGGGGAGGGGAGTAAATTTACATTGTACCAATATTTTCCATTTTTCTTATTCACCTCTGTTCCTGTTCGCAACTCCCTCAGTTTTTTTATTCCCCTTTTGTAAGTCCTCACACGCAGGAGCTATGTACTCGTTCACGGACGAATAATAACTCCGGTATAACTCCCACATGCCAACGGTACCTATTTTTACGTACCGGTACGTATCCTTATGTATTTCCCTGTACGCGCTTCTCCCCCCTCATGAGTACACATAAGGGTAACGAAGTAGAGCCTCCTCTTTAAAAGAAAAAAAAAAAAAAAAAATTCACCGTCGAAGTTTTCCACGAAGGAAACACTTTTTTGACGATCACCCCGTATGAGATGATGCGAAAAAAGAAAGAAAATTTTTTAACATAAAAATAACGTGTATAAATAAATCGGAGGTGGAAAAAAAAAAAAAAAAAAAAAAAAAAAAAAAAAAAGTACGGTTGAGAGGTACGCAAGTGCTACGCACATAAAAGCGATGAAGAATAAAAAGGTGCTCCGGGACGACGTCATATTATCCCGTACTCATTGTGACTGCAACGATAAGCCACTGCGACGAAGGTAATATCGGCACAAGCAACAAATTTAAAGTTAATAAAGTAACGAAAACAAGTTGCAAAAAAATAAAATATATATATATATATATAAAAAAAAAAAAAAAAAAATGAAGAGGCATCAACATCGTATTGTTCAAGGTTTGGATTCCCCCAATTGGAAAAAGGCCCATTTCATTTTGTGAAACCTTTAAACACATTCAACTTCGAGGAAGGAAAGGGCAAGAGGAGCTTCACACCCAGGAGGAAGGAGCAACGGGGAAAGTGACAGCGGAATCGCACAGGCAGTGCGCAAGACGCACTCAATCGCGTTCTCCAGCGGATTCCACAAAATACCCCGCCCTCCAACCGACGAGGCTCCCCCAAGGAACGGTGTGCCCAGTCGACGGAAGAAGAAAACTGACAGACGCACTTTGTGAAGGCAACGCTGTACAAGTCACGCCTTCCCATGATATTCCTTCCGGAGATATCTACTCATCCACAAATGAGCGGATCACATTAAACGGTTCTACTTTATCCATCCTCGAGAGGACCGCATGAATTTTACACCTCATCAAGCCAAAAGGCAATGGTTAAAAATACAAAATAAAAAATGAAAAAACAGATTACCATATAAAGTTAAAAAAAAAAAAAACAAACGGAGAAAATCAACTGACCCCGAAGGGGAAATGTTCTGCGCAGAAATCAGCAAGTAACCCCTCGGAGAAGAAAAAAAAAAAGAAATCAAACCAAGCAGAACAAACCTGTTCGAAACGAGCAAATCCAGGGGCATTCCCCAAAAGCGACAAACCGAAGGAGCAGCAACGGTATTTGAACAACCAAATAGTCAGTGCTCTCTCCGTCGGATCAACAACCGCAGGAATGCTCATCAGCGATAAAACAACCATACGCAAGGAAATCACTTCTTTTCGTGCATTAACTAGTATAAATCACAAGAAGGAAAAAAAAAAAAAAAAAAAAAAAAAAAAAAAAAAAAAAAATGAGTGGTTCAGTCGCAACCTTCGTTCATACAAACCCTTTCTTCCAACCCATATACATTCAACCACTCGTATGAGAGAGAACATAGATTTTAATTTAATAATGGAAGCTGAAGACGGGGACCCACATTCCGCTTCGATAGTTGATAGAGGTAGCCGTACCGGAAGTTTCAATAGCCATGGGAGTGGTTCCTCAAGTCGCCTCCCCAGGCAAACAGAACCCAGTGAAGAACCCCTCCAAAGGTGTCTACGGGAACCGCAACAGAACACACACACGCACAGCCATCGACGTGTGCTCAAGTGTGTGCTCAGAAGAGACACCAAGAGAAATTCTTCAGGTGCTTCCACTCACAAAGAGAAGGATGCACACACGTCAGAGGTTTATCTGATGAATGAAGATGTAACCAATTGCACATCAAGTAGAATGAACAAGAAGGAGCGCACTGATCGAATCATTTGGAAGAAACAAAATAAAGGAGCAAAGAAAGCAATCAATGTGTTAACCCACTCCACGGAATCACAACAGGTACAAGGCAACTTCCGTGGTGATAAAGAAGATATGTCGCGTTGCGAGGATGAAAAGGGGAAATTGAAGGTAAACCTGAAGAGGAGAAGAGGAAAGCCACGAACCCCTGCATCTGAAGTAGATGCGCAAAGAGACGAATCCGCAGAAAGCACATATGCTTCGAGTCCCAACAACAGGGGGGGTGAGAAAGACGCTGACGAGGGTCAAGAGAATGATTGGTCCGTTGGTGATGATGATAACAGATATGACAGGCGCCCCCTGGACCATGATCATCGCCCCCGTCGAGTCGACCCCAGCGAGGAACGCAGGAGGGAGCTCAGCATTTACAAAAAAAAAGTGAACCAAGTGAATAAAATTCTGTATAACCTAAGCCGCTTCAACAAGTTTAGCAGTCTTGAGTTCAGAAAAGGAATATCACAGAATGAGAACCAAAAGGGCACGGAGGTAGTAGAACCCACCTTCACTTCTGTCACCCCTTTGTCGAGGTATATGCAGAAGGAATGTCCCACTTCGCTCGTAACTTACACACTCCACCCGAAACATGCGTCTCTCCATGATGAAGAAAATACCCGCAGAAAAGACAATCAACCTAGTGCGACGCATCAGACAATTCACAAGATACATAAGAGAAAAGATACAACTGTGTTAGGTAGAAGAACCCGTCCCGCTCTTCACCCACCATACCAACCACATGATGAAGGAAGTGGTGAGGACTCGGAAACCCATAACGAGGTCAGCGTCAACAGTAATTGTCAAGGGAATAACACCCCGAAAGAACACTCAAGGGAACATTCCCAGCTAGCCAAAATAAAGCAAAAGAAGCTAGAACACAAAATGCATCTGAAATTACCCATTCTGAACGACATAAAAGATTTCCTCAAGAAAAAAAAGAGGAAAAAAAAAAAAAAAAAAAAGAAGGAAAATGGAGACAGTGAGGTGGATAGCGAAACGCCTAACGAAGTGGCGGATGGTGTACACGTAAACTTTCCCACCAGGCACAACGTACAAGTTAATCAGGAGGAAGAATCCCAGAAGAATGGAAAATCACAAAAGAACGATAGTAAATTCAGCACTATCCTGACGAACGGAGAATGGATGCAAAGTCGAAGCGAACCGAACGCACAACAGCCCCAACGGTTAGTACCTCCTGAAAATATATTCCCTCCAAATGGTACAAACAGATGCGAATATAAGATGGATGATAGCAGAACGAATACCTTGCCAAGTGGAAGTGCTCCCGCTGGAAGGAAAACTCCACTATCCCTACCCTCGATAAACGGAAACAGCCATAATAGTAAAAATTCTTCTAACAAAAAATACGCCAGTCGAAAAAAGGAAGACATCTCAGTAGACCGAAAGGATGACATGGTGGTGTCTACTCAAGGTATAAGTATGTCTAACCAAGCACATGGAGGGAGTTACAAGATAAAAAATGAACTAAAAACGAAAGGAGAAAAAAGGCATTCCCATTTGAACAAATTCCAAGAGGTAGGTAATCCAGTTAATCAATCAGAACCCACTTATGAACTACCAAATGAACAGATACCTTTTGAGAATATCAAGTTTGATAATGCCACCCTTAGTTCGATTCCAAATGAACAGAGTCAACTTCGTGTTCCTATAGATGATGCATGTAGCGAGTCGTCCACGTTCAGTACATCTCCTTCACAAATAAATTATAAATACATTTCTAAGAAAACCCCCCAAAGGACGGCTTATCAGGGGAAGGAAACTATTGTTTCCATTCTGTCGAAAGAACCCACTTTAACCCCTTTGAATAGAGCTAGCCAGAAAAAACGGGATCAAAATAGCACAGTTTTTAAAAGTGCAAATGATTCCATAGGAACAGTTGAATTGAACACCTTGGATGATTCAAACATGCTAGTAGGAACGAACGAAGGAAGGGAGGCCGAACAGAAAAGTAGTAACAAAAGGGGGGCTAACAAAAAGAGGAGGAAGAGCAAACGTTCCCTTCCCACCAATGGTGAAGACAACGCAAAAATTGAAAACATCACTGAACGTGGAAAACTGAGTAATCTTCAGTGCAACCAACTTGAACCATCCCAACTCAGCAGGGATGGAGCACAGCAGCCGGATAATCGCCTAAACACGCGAGATGACCAGACACGAGGTAATCACAGAGGGGAACCCACATCGCAAGGAAGGGCTCTCCCCAATGCACGTGCTATATCACCGACGTCGAATGTAAATAAATCCGGGGAAATCATGAATGTCGAAAGGATAAATGGAACGGAAAATGATATAGAGAAACTATCACTAGGAAGTTGTGACGAATTGCTCAACGCAGATAATCTGAACAAGCTAAGTATACCAGGTGGGAAAAAAAAAAAAAAAAAAAAAAAAAAAAAAAAAAAAAATTATACTGAAGAGATGAATACAAACGAGGGGTTTAAATCCACGGGCCACGTAATCAACTCAGCAAAACAAAATGAAATAGGTCAGTCTCCCGTGGAAGGAAGATCCTACCACCATGGAAATGAGGTAAATGAATTATCTCCCATGGGAATTCCCCAGGTTGAATATCACTTGGACGAAAAACGTAACCAGAAGAAGGGATCCAAAAAAGATGTTACACGGAAAAGCAACAAGGGGGAAGAGGAAGGGGTGATGGATTCTACTTCAACTCCACAGAAAAAGGCGTCTAACGCGAGCGTGCAGAAGGTAGATCGAAGCCAATCGGGAAATACCTCATTTGGTAGCAACGAACCGAGTATGGATGAACCGAGTATGGATGAACCCAGTATGAACGAACCCAGTATGAACGAACCGTGTGCCCCACCGATGCCCCCGAGGAAAGGGACACACAAGCAGAAACAAGGAAAGAAGGATCATTCACAATCCCAGCAGATTAATGTAAACGATCCATTACCCATGAATCCCATCATCTACAGGTCAGTAGGAAATTATGCCAAGAGGATCATGAACCCACTTTCCCTAAACCATGGATTTTGCACCCCAAGAAATTTATCAAATATGGATTATACAAAAGAATACAGATGCAGGAGAGAAGATAATTCTAATGCACAAAATGTATTGATTCAGGAAGAACAGAGTAGCGCTCCTGGGGGAGAAGAGTCTTTTGTTAATGTACCCCTTGGTGATGGCAGGAGTGTTCACGAAGAAATGGACATAAGCATCAACGGAGGAGATAATAGAAGCCACCAAAGGGTCAATACGCACCGGAGCGCAAGTCCAAACCACTGCACCTCCTACAATCACAACAGGCATGATGGGGACGACTACCCAGTAGACATGCTCAGCGACAACGTAAGCACTTACGTATCGAACAACTATGCCAATTACGTAAACTGCATTAACCACATGAACTACGTAAATCGAATGAACCCAATCAGCAACACGAATCGTCTAGGCCACATAAACAGGGGCGCACTGCCCCAGCGAATACGCAGAAAGGGGTTCCCACCCAGACACTTAAAATGGAAGAACTACCCCCCTGGTGCCACCACCCTCTTCATGGAAGATCTATGGAGAGATGAAAATGAAGATGGCGCATTCAACAGGGAACTCCCCTTTAACCATTTTAAACGTGCGCATGATAATAATATGATGAGCGCAATGAGCACCATGAGTTGGATCGGCGGTGCGCACAACTTTGGCAACCCTAATCGAGTGGGCCACATGAACAACTTCACAAACGGGCAAAGGAGCTTCTTTCCATGGAGGCAAAACGAACCACGCAGAAATAAACCACTTCGGCTACTTCATCAAACGTATGGAGGTTATCCTCATCAAAGTTTTGGAGGTTACCCTGAGCAATCGTATCGGTTACTTGAACAGCCGGGTAGACCCTCCAATGACAATACCCTCCTCCCGTACGGAAAGCAATGTAGAGTGAATACCTATCCCAGTGGTGGAACCGATTGGAATAATTACACGGACATAGGTAGCAGTGCCATAGGAATGAACAACGAAGACATGGTCTCTGTAGAAGCATCTCTCCTTACCTCGGTAGATGCAGTAGGGGGGGGGGATGCCCCCAATATGCTTGACAATCGAAAAATTACGAGCAGTTTTTCTCACCGTTACGATATTCAATACAGCCTTTGTACTTCAGTCCCAAGTGCCAAAAAACCATGTAATAAAATTGTACCTCCTCACAATCACTACCGCTATGTGCATACAAAGGGTGGTCAGTGTACAGATGCCAAGGGGATACATCACCCACTGAAACATAATTCTCTCCTGTACAGGGATACGGGTTACCTAGAAGGTTGTTACAACATGAGCATGAAGACGCCATGGGATGTTCTCCCGTACAACAGTCACTTGGTTGTTCCTTTTAACAAAATGGGTCTCCCCCCCATTGGAACCATCGACAGAGATGCGCAGCCTAGCAATAATTGGAGCAGCCACCTCGGCGGGAGTTACGTAAATGGACTAAATAACTTCCCCTTGGGGGGTAACTACCCTCCAGGTAACAAGCACATGGTGCCGAACGGACAAGGAGTGAACCTCCTCCCTCTGCACCCAGACCGATCCACTTTCTATCAAACGAACCAACTGAACAGAGAAAAAATGAGCTTCACACAACCATACAAATGGGATATGTACAACAAAGTACGCATAAGAAAAAGAAAGAAGAAGAAATATCTCAACGATGAGCAATATGAACAAGGGAGTATATACAATGCAGAAGGAAATACTTATTTTCAAAACGGTAGTAACAAATTTAGTGTAATGTATCCCTTTCAGTATAACCATCTTGTGAACACCTTTCCTTGTTCCTATGGCAACAACAACCCCAGCATCTTTTACCATCTCCCCCAGGGTGTCATCCCACCTCTTAACATTTCCACCGTTACCAACGCATCGCATTTTCCAAATTTAACTGACGAAAGGAACTTGCCAAAGGGAAACTCCATGAATGAAAATTATGGAGCCAGTCAGAATGGAATTTATAAACAATGGGAAAATCCTACCTCAAGCTGTTCCTATAAAGGATTTGGCCCTCTGGATCAGTTGCATATTTCACATAATGACAAGCCCTCTCCCATGGTATGCCCAGTTGAAACAGAAAAAGCGACGAAACTGGAGAAGAGGAACCCCCCGAAGGAAAAGAAAAAAAAAAATTTTACATTGCCAAATAGGAATATAGTAGAAGAGGCAGAAATCAAAGAGGGACAATGTTCAAGGGGTGAACACATGGAAAAGGAGACTAGAACAGATGACATATATCCGAATGATAAGTTGGTAGATGAAACTGAATGGAAAAATATCCAACCTGGTGATGATTCGAAGGTGATGTCTAGCAAAGGGAAGGATCTGTCGAATGGGTATGAAGTCGTCCACAACGGGGAATCGGTACCAGTGAGACACCAAAAGGAAGAGAAAGCGAAGGAGAAGAAAATAGAAAAACGAATGACGACGAAGAAGAAGAGGATGAAAGAAAAGTTAGCCTTCTCAAACACAAATCCGAATCAGCAATATGGGGATAAGACAAAAAACTACAATGAAATGGTGAGGAAATACAACGAACTTAAGAAATGGAACCATGAAAATGTTTTAGAGAATGGAAGTAATAAAGAGGACTACACGGTGCATACATCCACCATGGGTGCATCCTTTTGTTTGTTCTCCGAAATAGAGCGAAGGAGTGCGAAGCAGTCTACCAAGGGGGAAGTTACTATCTTGCAGGGAAGAGAAAACGAGAAAGAAGAACCCAATAAATGCCCAAATAATAATGTGCAGGAATCCTACGGATACGTGCCGCAAAATGGACAACACCTGAATGATAAGAGGAGGAAAAAAAAAAAAAAAAAAAAAAAAAAAAAGAGGCAGAAAAATGGTAAAGAGTTGGCGTATAGTGCGACATCTGCTCACTGGGCTAATGTCGCTCAAAGGGAGAGGAATCAAAGTTGTATCATCCTAAGTAACTACCATAAACTCATTGCCAGCAGAAATCACCTCCCCCTTCAAAACGGCAGAATAAGAAGTTTATCTGTAACCCTAGATGACAAGCGAAGGATATATCTGATGCCTCTGCTTCACTGTGGAATGCAGAGGTGCAATGTTATTAAAATGGGTCCTCGCCCCCCAATGGGAGTAGTGCCCACTACGGTACTTTACGAAAATGATAAAGGAAACAACACACCACGCAATGTCATCGAGGCAGATATATTCCTCCTGCTACGCAAAACAGAAGAACTACTAATCGACCTGCTCAAAAAGGTAAAGCCATCGAAGGATATAAAAAGAACGAAGCGGAAGATCTTTTCTCTTTTGTCCAAACTAATAAAACAATTGTTCACTTGTGATATCAAAATATATACCGTTGGTTCTAGTGCCTACGGGGTGGACTCAAAAACAAGCGACCTCGACATCGTTATTCAAGCCAACCTCTACAACCCCAAGTATATCCTCCGCAATATTTACAACTACATCGTACAGATGAAGAGGAATCGACAGAGGGGGGAAAGGGAAAAACAGAACGAAGAGGAGTGGAACGATAACCGCGCCACCGACGCAAGAAGCAGAATTCCTGCAAATGAGTACTCCATGAATACCCATGAAAAACATAGCAATGCAGATGTCGCATTCCTAGACCCATCCGAATGTGCATTCTTCGATAACGTACAGCTACAGTTGGTAGATTCTGCCAGAGTACCCATCCTAACTCTAAGGAAAAATAACATCGTTTGTGATGTATCTGTAAATACAAACAACTCATTGAAACACACAGAATTCTTTTCAAGTATTTTAAAAGTTTTTCCAAATTTAAAAAATGTTATGAGGATTCTTAAGCTACTTCTCAAGGTTAGAACCTTACCATCGATGAAGCAGGGAGGTCTACCTACCATCCTCTGGATGATGTTATCCGTTTGTTATTGCAAACTGCCAATGGAGAACAATTCTTTTTGTGGCTCTGTTGAAAAGTGCACATTTGTCAAGCATGCCCAGGGGAAGGCTCATAGGGACGACAAAGAAGTGAGTACCCCCAACGCGGCAAATCCCGTTAGCACAGACAGTACCGTCAGCACCGTTAGCGATGAATCAGGTGCACTGCGCCCGATTGTTGCCTCCATGTCGAAAAATCACTCCGAGGGAAGACACACAGATCAACTGAAGGGAAGGCACACGGACCAACTCGAGGGAATACACACAGACCAACTCAAGGGAAGGCACACGGACCAACTCAAGGGAATACACACAGACCAACTCAAGGGAAGGCACACGGACCAACTCAAGGGAATACACACAGACCAACTCAAGGGAAGGCACACGGACCAACTCAAGGGAAGAGACCCATCCAATCAGCATGTCTGCTCTCTCGACGGAGAAAAAGATAAACTTCTAAACGGAGCTTATTACCATGATGGGGAGTCAAACCGTATGATAGAGAAAAAAAACACCGACTGGAGCTCCGCAAGTGACAAGGAAGACACCAAAAAAAAAACATATATCAGTGGAGAAAAAAGAACTGCGGGCGAATCTCCAGCCGATGTACAACATGAGAAGGGGGTAAACGATGTGACCACTTCATCTGGTTGGTCCACTCAAGTGGGTGAACTACGTGGCAATTCACTTCAACACCCCGAGGGGAAATGTCTCAAGGGGGAAAATGCCTCCCAATCGAACAATCCAGATAAATCAAATCATTACAACCGTAGCAGTGAAGATCTCCTGTGCTCAGCCCCGAACCAACCCCATGGTCTCATAAACAATGATAAAAGAGAAGATGCCATCTCCACTGGTGAACTCAAATGCAAACTAGGAGAAATGAACATCGGTAAGTTGATTTCCTCTCCATCAGCCAACAGCTGCATGGTGAACCCGATTTTATCAACAAGATCTCCAATTCCTAATGGGGAGATGAACAGTGCCCTTTGTGGAGAACCCATCGACAGGAATGAGGAAGGGATCGAAAAAGAGGAAAATAGAGACGAACGCATGGATAAGGATGAAGCGCACGAAGAGGATGAAAGAAGGCAGACATGTCAAGCGGACCAACCCATCGACAATTTTTCCATCACATCGTGCCAACTACTGGAAAAAATATTCTCTCAAAATGAGTTCGAAGAATCAAGTCTCAATTCATGCTTCGATCAATACGACGAATCGTGTAAACAGAATTGGGGGAGTGATGGTGAAGATGGAACCGATATCGTGCCAACCTTTTCAATGCACTGTTCAGAGAGCCTCTCCTGCTACTGTCTCTCCAACTTCTTTGACAGCTCGCTTACACAATCGACAAGGCGTACTAACCCCGCACACACGCAACAACAAAAGCGGAAAACAAACGTTCTAAAGATAATGCACCGTAATGGTAAAATCCTAACCAAGTTCGAACCCTGCATGGGAGTTGCACAGACGGAGGAAGGAAAAAATGAAGAACATGCAAATTGTGTGATGAATTCGCAAAATGGAAGAAGAAAGGACCATGAGAAACATACCATTGAGGGGGGAGACCAAACTGGGGAACCTAACAACACAGTAAGTGAAAAACAAATGATGGTTCTTGCCCCCCTCTTTTACTCCCTGATGATTCTGTTTAATGAATTGGATTCTAGAAAGAAACTAACCAGAACGATAAATATGATCGATGAGGAAAAATGTCATCTCAAAAATCCAGAGGAAATAAACAAAAGGTTACTATCATCTGTGTGTCACGGGGGGGTTTGGGACGAGTTACTTACCCTGTACGACCCCATTTATAGTTTTAATTACGAAAGGTACATTAGCCAAACGGGTGGTTATGCGGACAGCTATATGAAAGGCTATGCAATTCCTCCTACAATTACGGGTGTTGATAGACACACTGAGAATAGCGTCGATAGACCCAAAGGACAAACACAAAGGAGTCGTTCCAAAAACATAACAGGGAGTCATATCTATAGAGAGAACCTTGAGAAGGGCACACACCCCAGAGACGACACCATTTGTACAACATCATCCAAGAAAAAAACAAAACGTTTAACCCATGATGAGTGTCGTAAAAGTGGAAGTTCCTCCCCTGCAATGAGTTCCTGCAGTTACACGGAGGTACACCAGATCCCCCCAAAAGATCAAGGAGAAGAGGAAATAAATGCCCAACACCACCTGCAAAAAAAATATAAAATAACAACGGAGACATTCCCTTCAATCATCGGGGATGTAGCATCGTTTCATAAAATGGATGTAAAGAAAGATGCAGATAAACATGATAGAGTATCGAATGGAGATGCTCATTCTGTGAGCGTAAATCAAGTCAGGTGTTGTAGCAAACCATATGGGGAATATCCCCCCTCAAATGAAGTGAATGATCCTTCCGTTGGAGATACTGTGAGAACGTGTGATGATACTACTACCCCCCCTGTGAAGGAAATAAAAATTAGCGAAAGAATTACCAAGGGGTCTTCCATCTCCACCAACAGCAGTAGCAGTAGCAGTATCAGTAGGAGTAGGAGTAGATGTGGTAGTGTCATCCGAAGCGGCAAGAATATGCGCTCAATCAGCTTGCAAAAGTCGTATGCTCGTGAGGGAGATTTTTTAAATAGTGAGAAGAGGACCCCTCCCTTTGATGGAAGGGCCAACCATGTGATAAATGTAGATGTACAAAATGAAGTCGATGTAGTTGGAGAGGAGGATAAGACGAACCATATTCTTCCTCATCGCACACCGGAGTTATACTCCCACTGCAACATCGCAGGAGGGATATCCCAAACGAGAAACTCACATGATGTTGTTGAACACCCTAATCCACTTTTCTCATCACGTCTAAATTATAACACAGAAATGGAAAAAAAAGTTGAAGGAGAGTTTATATACAACGGATTTAAGGGAGCACTGCGTAAAGGATATCATCGTCCTTCCATCAGCGAAAATCCCCCAACGAGAAGAAGAGAGAATTACGTGAATGACAAGGAGGTAAAGACAACGACCATGGATGCAGTTCGTCTGAATGGAGCACGATGTTCTCATTTCTCCGCGAGCAATTCGAACATTTCATGGGAAAGTTCCCCCATTTTGGATGTACATAACCCCGCTTTAACCACGTCAGGATGCTACTTCAACGAGGTTCCTCCGGCTAAGTCTCTGTCCCGTAGCCAGACGAAATTCCATGGTAGCATAGATAGAAATTTTAGGATCGATGATAGGGCCCTCCACATGTGCTCTAACGAGATGAACACATACATAAGCCAACACAGATGTAACGTGACATCGAATGAGCAAAATGCAATCCACTTTAACTACAACCAAAACGAACACCTCATAGATAACGGATTGGAAAAGAAAGAAAGAAATAACAGAGAGCGAAATCACGTGGAAGGACGAACAGTCACACGCAATCTCATCCAAACTAAGAGAAACATGAGAACATTCGAAAAAAAGTATGAACAGAATATCGACTTGGCAGGAAAGGTCAGCAGCGCCACGTGGTTGATATATCTGTATGAGCTGAAGAGGGCTAGCTTTTTTATCAACTATTACCTGCACCATTTGCATCTATACATTTGTTTTAAAAAGCACTTCAATTTCAACGGGGAGGCACAAACTACCCCCAATGAGGCACAGACAAATACTAATAGGGACCGAGAAGGAATCCATATTTCAAACCTCACGCCCGATGCGCAAAGCAGGATCACCAAAAATTATGACATATTCCAAAAGAAGCAGTGGCTCACCATTAAGGTAAATTCAAGAGACGAGCTGACAGATGCAGATAAACAGAGTTTGCAAAGGGGGGAAGCCCTCTTTCCAAATTCCACCTTTCCTCTGCTAAGCCAAACGGAGCATCCAATCATCATCGGCAGAGGTGACCAATTGGATTTGTTTAAGAGAGAGTCACCTCAAGTGGGAAAGAATATCCAAAACGATGAAAGGATGCAAACCAAGGAAAACACAACTATTACCGAAAGAAAAGAGAAGAAGAACCTAGATCAGACTTGGAAAATAATTTTAAAATGCATTTTGCAAAATCTGAAATGTTGTATCCATGCATTGTTCGAACGGACAAAAGGAGAAATATATTTCCTTCCCTTCCGGCCTCAGTTGGAAAGTTCTCGAGTGCGTAGAAGCAGTAAGGAGGAGATACCTCCCAAGGAGAACCACCTTATTGATGGAGAATGGAAACAAAGAGGAGGACGATTTACAACCGACAGAGCAGAAAGCACAGGAGATGGTTGTACCCGGAACGCAAAAAATAATGACCACATAGAAGGAAGTCTAGACGAACTCACAGATTCAGAGAAGCAATTTGCCCTTGTTTTGATAGAAGGGAAACTAGTGTTCGTTAAATTTGTGAAAATCTGTATTGATAGAAATAAATTTTGGGACGAGAACTTTCTCTGCAGGAGAGACATCAGGACAGTTATCCACGCCAAGGCTCTCGATGTCTTATTCATTTCAAACAAGGCAATTAAAATAGACAAAAAGAAAAAAAAAAAAAAAAAAAGGATAGACCATGATGGTAGGCAAGTTCACCCCAACAGTGATACAAAAGCGAATATAAATCTCGAAAAGGAAATTTGTACATCCAGCGATATGTCTGACTTTGACCAGATGCTTTTAGAGGATAACTCCTTCGATGAGCATGAGCATTTTTCAAAGGACTCTACGTTAAGTGACTTCCCCGGCGCTGCTAGTGATAACGTGCAAAAGGATGATGCTGCACTTGGGAGTGGGGTCAAAGGAAAAAAAAAACCTTTGAACGATCCCAAAGGAAGAACTAATCATTTATCTGACGGGAAGAACCACTATTTTGTGGACAGTTCGAAGAGGACCATGAAATGTTGGGATTACAAAAAACAGAAACAAAAGGCCAAATGCAGTAATTTTATTTACAATTCGAGAAATGACTACCTTGGCATTCTGGTGGAACAGAACTGGGGTGGCAGGCATCATATTATCCGGGGGTGGCAAGATAAGTCGGGTCAAACAGGTGAACGGTGCGGGTCCCTCAAGCAGGACGCGTTAGCCAAATCGGATGATGTATTCCTCATCAACCCGTGCAACTTTGTAACGCGCGTGAACGTAAAAACCGTGTACCTACCCCGCAGCAGCCTCACCAACGAACTCACAGACACCATTTGCGAAAGGGTTCACCTGAACGAGAGTCAAATGAGCAAGATTTTCATGTTCCAAAAAAATGAACAACTCCTGACAGGAAACACAGTACCCTTGAAGAAACCGCAACAAAGGGATTGCCCCACAGACGAACAGAAAGAAACGCCACCAAAAGATGATGAACTATGTTGCGTACGAATTATACCAAGAAGTGAAATAATGAGATACAAAGAACTAATCCGTATTACAAGAAACAGTCCCTTTTATTACAAGAAGGCAAAGCACATTTCTAACAATACAAATCCCCCTTTGCAACAACCTGTAAGTGTTTGTAACTTTTGTCAGACCAAGGGATCCTTTAATGTGAAAACGAACCACTTTACCATTTCCCATGTGGACACTAATGTTGCGGAGAGTATCACCCAACTTCTCCGTCAGTTGATACATGGGAAGTGCGTCTCCCCTCAGCGTAGAGAGAAGGACTGCCTCCAATTTCAATGCGTCGAAAACTTATCCACGCCCAACTGAAAAATACCTGTCTTGTGTTTCCATTCCTACGTTCCTTCTTCCTTTGTAAAAACGTAATGGAAAGAAAACTCAGCTTATGTAAGACCCCCATGAGAGGGGAAAAAAAAAAAAAAAATAAATAAAATAACCATCCTCATCTATCACGTTCTTACAAGGGAGAACGTCCCACATTATACTTGTAAATTGAGTAAACACATCTTGTATTTTTTTTTTTTTTTTTTTCAAGTTTGTTTTTTTCCCATTTTTGATATGCGTTTGTTTGTTTTTTCGATCGTGCGGTATTATTTTGTTGTCTTTATTTTTTCCCCTTTGGGAACAACCCCCCTCTTTGTTTTTGTGCCCTCCCCCCTTTTTTACCCGCCTCGGAGGAGGCAAACACAATTTAAAGAAAAATGTGTTAACGGGATAATATGTAATCTGCCAACAGCAAGTGTATGCGTGAAAAGAAACTCACAAAAACATAACTACACACATGGTTGTTCCCTCGGAAGAAAAAAAATAAATATAGCCATTCCGTACATTTCCGACACATATAATTGCAGAGATAACGAGATAGACACCTTATCGTATCATCCTAGTAAGGTAGTAGAAACGTTTAATTGACGATCCCCAGTATGTTTCGCACAATTATTAGGTTCACTAAAAATTGTCCCAAGATAGAACCAAACGTGTTGGCAAAAATTCCCAACGAGGGTTGATGCGCAAAATGCCCAATTGGGGGAGCTTATTCCTCCCCCTTATCCATGCTGCTCGGCTTCCGGTGACATTTTCCTCCACTCCTTCGTACCGTTAAAGAATCTTTTAAAAAAATGGGAAATGGCTATTTTAAATTGGGTTCTTCAAAATTGGGAAAAAAACAGGAGTTGCAAAAATACGACATGTACATATGCACACTCCAAAATGCACGTATTTATATTCGGTTCATACTTGCCTTAAACAACTCCAATGAGGGAAATGTTTATCACTTAAAAAAAAAACAATAGAGACTCTACAAATAACTTCACATTTGTTCACCTACGCCCTTCGTATTTTTTTCAGTTTGTATGTTAACCCAGTGGGGGCGCACCTGGTCTGTCGTCGGCTTACACACACCTTTGGCGGAAATGACCTATCTGTTCATAATTTCTGTTAACTATTTCGTTCAAACCGCCTGACTGTTCATAATTTTTTGCACACTTCTTCATCAAAACCGCCTGACTGTTCATAATTTTTTGCACACTTCTTCAGCAAAACCGCCTGACTGTTCATAATTTTTTGCACACTTCTTCACCAAAACTGCCTGACCGTTCATAATTTTTTTTACACATTGCAAGCTCTCCCTCCATGAGGCACCTCCACGCAGCTGAGTGAGACGAAGTCAGAGGACGCGCTTATTGGAGACCAAATTTTTGATATAGTAAATGGTGAAGAGGGACAAAAAAATAAGCACAAACAGTTTGATGAAACAGTAGAGAAAGGCCTTGTTGGTGATTTTTCTCATTTTCTCAATATGCGCCATGTGTTTGGAAGATAAATACTTCAATTCGTTCTTTAATCTTTTCGTTTCTGCAACAATTTTATCGATATAATTGGTGAAGTCCTTTATGTGTTCCGATTTTAAGGAAGGGCTTTCTCCCAATCCAAGGGCAACCGTTGTGAGTTTTTTTCCCACCCATTTGCTATTTTTCAAGGTGATTGTATAGACCCCAATTTTTTGTGTGTAAAAGTAAAAAATTCCTTCGCTTGCTTCCTTCTTGTAAATTATTTCTCCATCCGGATCGGCAATAAGAAACAAAATTTTATTATCATCCGATTCATTATTGGAGTAAAATACTCCTCGAAAATAAGTGTTCAAATTGTTTACTTCCTCAAAAAGATATTCCTCTGAATTTCCTTGAATTTCAAATGTTAACAAAGTAGATGGTTCAAAATTTTGCATATTTTTGTTCCATATATTTGTCAAGTCTTCATCCCCCTCTACAACATCATCGTTATCAATATATTGGTAGTCATTTGCATCCGGTTTCATTCTGTTGTAATTTTCATTATTCGACTTATCAATATTGTTGTATTCTCCATCATGTCCTTCTCCCTTGCCATAGTTATCAAAAAGATTTTCGGTATTCTCAAAATCCTCATCATGAAAATTTTTTTCAAATTTGTTCAGTTCATCCATGAAATTGTCTTCGTCTTGCTTGTTTTCCGTGTCCTTTATAAATTCATCAAAATGACTATCTTCCCTTTTTTTTTTTTGTTTTCCTTGTTCTGGTCCTTTGCTTTGTCCTTTGGGAGTGCCACCTCCCCCTGGATCTTTCTTCTTCCCTTTCTGATTGCCCTTTCCACTCGTAGCATTATATTGACCCTGCTTACTTCCACCTCCCCCCTTGGCGTTCTTCGCATTCCTATTATTATTTCCCGCTTTACTATTTGGCGCCACCTCATCTATGCCCACGAGCAAAAGTACCACCACTAGCAGAAGCAACACCAGGGGAGAGGAGGTACGCATTTTATTTTAGTTTTTTTGAAATTTGGGGTGATGCCTACGTGTGAGCTTCGCCCATCCGTGTGCATCCTTATGCAGGTGGGGGTGGGCGCGTCAACTCAGACAGGGAAATCCCCGACAGGTAAACTCCAACGTTGTACCGAGGCAACCTGTGCGCACGGTGTATCCTGTTTTAGGAGAACTAATTCAGCCAAATTCTACCGCTAGTGTAAAAAAAAAAAAAAAAAAGAAAAGAAAACGAACAAGGCCAAATAAAATAACCGCCTATTTGGTAGTCGCCCCGCACAGTTGACCCACGCCCACAAATTGGAGGAAAAGCCCCAAATAAAAACTTTTAATTGGTTGTAAAATTTTGCAAAACATTTGCCTCGCTCAACAAGGCCGAAGCGGGTATGCGCAGAGGGCGCTGGTCCTGCGAAAATACGATGCGATAGAATGAGGCCATCTGACGCCCTATGGTGGGAAGAGATGTCATGCATATGTAACTTTGCTACACAGCGGGATGGTATCGTTGCATGGGCAAGTGGTCAATTCACAACACGATGCTTGCTAACCGCTTGAGGAGTAAGCTGACAAAAAAAAAATCCTCTGCTATGGGTTCGCCTCACACTCGGGAAAAAAAAAAAAGGGAAGTGAAGGGGAGGATGCCCGCGCGACAATAAGCTAAAATGCACACGAAAAGGTCAATACACAAATATCCTTACAATACACATACGCGTTTATATTTTTTCGCGCATATACTTAGCTTGATTGCCGTGCTGAATGGGGGGATAAATGATAAATCCTCGTTCAAATAAAAATTGTGACGCGAAGACAACTTGTCGCACATGTACATATACACGGCGATGGTCCGCAAGGAGTGAGAAATTGTTCCAGGCGCACTGACAATGAGCCATATACCGCTCGGTAGCACCAACACCCGGATGTAATCACACCTCACGTGCTTATTTTATTTAATGGAGAATGAAACCCCTTTGGAAGAACAGATAAATTTTCCCCAGTGGTACTCACAGAAGAAGCGAAAAAAAAAAAAAAAAAAAAAAAATTAAAGCGGGGAGAGTTATCCTCTCGTCTGTCCTTCCTGCGCGAGGACTCACCGTGCAACACCCATCGCGGTGCGCCTTCCTACTCATAGGCGTCACCACTTTTTATTTATTTTATTTTTTCTTTCTCACCCCCTAGAGCAAATGGGTGTAACTTATACGAAAAGGACAGTTCAAATATCACCATCTGCATAGCATCCTTTTTGGCATCTCCCACCTTGGGGCATTTATCCCCCAAACTCCGAGGCATCCGCTCGAACAAGAAGATAAACTTGGGCCTTCCACTCACCAACTGCTCACTTACAGATTTATTGTCACGTATGAAGCCGCGAAGGGGGAGGGCCTCCCACTGGACACACACACCCAAAGCACAGCTGACCATTCGCTAGATTTGTGTACCTTTTTCAAAGGTGCAAAATGCAAATAGGGGAACTAGCCATATGGAGTTAGCAAGAGCGTGCATTCGCGCAATGGTGGATAAATGGCTAAATGGGTGGATAAAAATAGGGAGAGAAAAAAAAAAAAAAAAAAAAAAAAATGTTATCCTTACGTAAACCAAATTAATCACTTTTTCTCACCTTCTTCCTCAACGCTCTTTGTCTAACTGCCTTGAGAGACATGAAGGTCATGGTGTCAAACAACAGTTTCGGAATGGCGTTGTAGAGGTATATTTGCACCCGGTGCAGAAAATAAGGTGAAAATATAACACTGCTGGAAGTGCTATTGCCCTGTTTCATCCTTTTAATTGCGCTTTTTGCGTATGCATCCGCTGTAGGGACGAATGTACTGGGCTTCCTTATCTTGGATAGCTTCGTCGTGATGAATAGAGGTACGTGGCACTGCACTTGGATATTATGTTCGCTCAACTCGACCTGCCATTTAGACAAAAAAGAAAAAGTGTCATATGAAATGAACCCCACTAAGTGCATAATCAATGTGACAATTTTTCATGTGCACTTGTTTAGCTATTCCGCTTGTTCTTGGAATGGTTCAGAGACGTACACTTAACGAATTCGCGAATGAACAGATGGCCTCCTTCACCGACGCGTAAACTGTGTATAGGGGAGAGGACTGCAGGATGGCTGCGCCGCTGGACGTGTACAAAATGAGTCCCTTCTTTTTTCGTATCATTGCTGTAAGGGTGGGGGGCAAAAAATATATAATAAAATAATAAAATAATAAAATAAGATAAAATATATACACACAGATATGGTTAAACTCCTATAACACAACCAGGCATGCGCCACAGAAAACGAAACGCCTGCGATGAATTACCTGGCAACACCAACTTTGTCATGTAATAGGATGACAACAAATTCACGTTCACCAGCTGCTCTATCAGGTGGATGTCCATTTCGTGGAAGTACTACAAAAAGGGGGGGGGCGGGGTAATCAGCCAAAAAAAAAAAAAAAAAAAAAAAAAAAAAAAAAAAAAAGGTGTTTCTCTTCACTTTTCCTGTACCTTACGTGTACCTTGTGTATATTTACACCGATAGAGCCACCACGCTGCACTGCACTTACCAACGGATGAGGGTAGGAAACCCCCACATTGTTAATCAAAATTCCGACATCCAATTTTTCAATCTTCTCTTCAAGACCCCTATAGGACGTGAAGCTATTTGCATTATAATCAAACGTTGCATAATCGACTCGTCCTTTGTAGTTCTTGTTTTTCATGAGTAGGTCCTCCTTCATGCTCTTTAGCGCATCCTCATTACGACTTATGAGAAACAAATTCACATTTTCTCTTATCAGTGAATATGCCAAGCTCTTTCCAATTCCGTCCGTGCACCCAGTGATGATAACTGTGTCCCCATAGCTTCTCAATCGTCTCGCAAATACTTTGCACTTGAGCTGAGAGCAGAGGAGGGAGAAACGCGCTCATACACATACATGCGTTTATGTAGATCTGTGTGTGTATAATTACGTATGCACTGTTGCGAAATTTGCAAGGAGAAAAAAAGTCCAACTATCTCCCAAGCAGAGAGACACTACACACAAAAACTTACACAATTTAACACCCAGTAGACGATGCATAAAGCATGTTTTAAAACGACAACTAAACCAATGTATAGGAGAGGCTTCACGAGGAGAGACGGGATGAAGTTTATCATTCTAAGTTCCTTTTGCTTCGTTTTTTTTTTTTTTTTTTTTTTTTTTTTTTTTTTTTTCCTCAATATAAGCTAACGGTTTAATGTTACGTTGATGAATTTTCCTTTCAACAGGAAAGATGAAAATGTTGTATAAAAAAAAAAAAAAAAAAAAAAGAAACATACAAATTTTGTTCCCCTTTATGACTCCTTTTTTGGTCCTCCAAAAAATTTAACCACATATAAGGAAAAATGTAATGTTAAAAAAATATGCCCACGTCCGGAAAATACACTTCCATGGAAAATTTTCTCTATAACAATTGACGAATACGAAGGATGGAGAAATTTAACTACTTAAAGTATATTCCTTTAGCGTAATTCTTCGATCTCGCTATGAAAAAAGTATAAAATGTACAATGGGTAAAAAAAAAGGTGAAAAAAGTGAGTGGAAACAAAAAGGGGCAAGACTACATATAAAGATAGCAACATTGCGTCATGATGTTATTTTCCACCTTTAAAAAAAAAAAAAAAAAAAGGTTAAGGACGCCTCCCTGGTGGAGTAATGCTATGCACACAGTGACGAATGGGGAGAAAATTACCTACGCATGCACGCGGATAATAGGTGGTACCCCTGGAAATGTAAATCTCCCAACATACGGAACAGGCATACGTGTACGCCATTCGGCGGATGGGTAAAGATATCTGCATGTCCTTACACCGTTGCAGGTGTTCATATCTTTGCATATACACATGTACATTTATGTCAGTTTATTTTTAAGCGAGGACTTGGCCCCCATTTCGTTGCCACCCAATAAAACGCAGTTCCAATTCGTCGCTGCACCAACATGGAGTTGAAAAGTATTTTGCCATAAAGTGCTTAAATGTGTTTGGCAAATACACCCACGTTTAGAAAAAAAAATATATATATATATAAAATAAAATAAATCATATATAATGTAGAGCCTGCCACGGGCCATACACATTGCTGGGTCTACAAAACGATGCAATGCGATAGTGGCAAGGAAGTCCCAAAAGAGGTTCACTGCTGTAAAGGCAACTCACAAATAAAGCATCCAACCCGAGTTTCCTTCGTCTTATTCGCTTCCGTTTTATCTCACATTTTTCAGGTTTAATGTCACTTGTGCATTTTAGTAGCCCCAATGGGTAACACTTCGCAAGCGTGGTTGTATCTGCACACCTATTAGAAGTTAACTCTGCTTATATCCCCTCTCTCCGCAATATTTGCACCTTCTTCATGTCGTCATTTCAATCCGTGGAAAATTCACAATTGATCACTCTCCCCCGTAGCTCCCATCAATTCGTCCAACAAATAATTTGTTAATTCCACATCGTTATTATCATCGTCAGCGGGTAAGACTTCTATTGTTACGTTCCCCAGGTCATTTTTTACTCCTTCCTTTTTCTCTTCTTCATGTATTCCCCCGGATGCTCCGCAGAGGGAACACAAGATCAAGGCAAAAAGAACGCTACAAAGGCTTAGCTTCATTTTTTTTTTTTTTTTTTCAGAGTTATATGTGGTCACTTGAGAAAATGGGACGCACAGTTTTGACAAAAATGGGGGATGGAAAAAATGAGTGGAAAGAGTGGGAGGCAAAATAACACATCCAAATAATCACTCAATTCAAAACGCCAAAATGTAGAAGCTAAGGAATGTCTTGTCCAGGTCGATTAGGAATAATGCAAATTGAGTTGTTGGTGCCAAGAAAAAAAAAAAAAAATCAAACGAATTGAAGTACAATTGGTCAAAATAAAGCATACCAGTTAAGTAAACAAAAAAAATAAAAACAAATTTTAAAACACCCGGACGCGAGTACGAATCTTGGCTTGTACGTACACCGCCAGTTGTGTGCTTCTATAGAATGGGGCCGGCACGTGCAATGTTCCTTTCGCGAGAAGAAGAACTCATTGATAGTCGAATAGACACAAATGTTCCCGCATTCGAGGGGTGGGGGGTTCATATGGGGAAAACGGAAAGGAACGGAAAGGAACGGAAAGGAACAGAAAAGGTTGAGCAATGCGATTGACCAGGTATGTCATTGGACACTGGCTACCATCTTGTAGGGCTACAATTTTTTGCACACACAAACGTATGCAACGTGTGCGTATACTCCCCTGATTAGCGAACTGTGCTTTTTGCAAAAATGCATTTCCCCCCCAAGTGCGAGAACGCGTAAAGAGGAGAAGTTCCCTCCAAGGGAGATTTTTCTGTCCATGCAGGTAAGCGGCCTTTTTCCTCTTCTTTTGATTTGGAACTTCATTGATTTGTAACTTTGTTGGGTTACTATTTCCTTAATTTTTTTTTTTTTTTTTTTTTTTTTTTTTTTTCGCTAGTTAATGTAGTAGTATGTAGCTAGCCAACGAAGTGCACTTTGGTTGTCTTCCCCCAACAACGCGAATGGCGATCCTTCAGTTTGTGGTTGTTTTGTCATTTGGGGTTTTCCTGCCATCCTGCTTTTCTGGGAATGACTATCTCTCCGTTTCGATTGGGCCACGTTTTTTCACTTTGATATTTCAACTTAGAAAAAACGAGTTACAATTTTGTACACACACATTGGAGGTTTGTAGCGGGTAAGTCCTCACGCTATGTAGTGGTCTTCATTTATATATATATGCATATCTTCTTTTTTTTTTGTTGTTGTTGTTGTCATTGTGTCGGGAATTCTCACGTTGTATGCAAATCTACAGTTGCTCACTTCAAATGCAAAAACGGGATGGTCCAAGAGGGAGATAAAATGTTTTCCCTTCTGCGCGGTCCTCCCCTCAATGTCCACTTCACTCCGCAGCACCCACATTTTCCGCGTCAGCCCCCGTGGGTCCATCCCGGTCATTCCTCGCCGGGGGGAGCATTTCCTCTCCTTTTTTTTTCACGTGGTCAATTTTAAACAGTCTGAATTTCCGAATGTTAATTCTGAATCCCTCCTGTTCGATTTTCAAATTTTTTCTTTTTTTGAAGCTTCTATCAAAATTGAGGAGTTTCCTTTTTCTTTTTTTTTTCTCATCATCCAGTATACCATTTTCGATGGCTCTCTTAATCTTAATTTGAATCCCCTTCCCATCATCTTCGCTCGTGCTATTCTCAGTACCTGCAGTTGTCTCGGAGCTACACGAGCAGTCACCTTGGCTTACGTTATCACTTTCCATAAGGTCTACATTTGAAATTGCCATGGTTTCGTTGCCTCCACCATTTGGTTTTTTGCGAACGAAGCGTTCTCGTCTGCTTTGAAGAGGTGTATGTAGGCATACTCACGTATACCCGCGTGACCACAAGAACACACTTGCGCGAACCTTTTATTTGTGCCTCGCACGCGTATCCAGGCTGTGCAAACGCGAAAGTGCACACCTGCCAGGCAAAACGAACACACGGCAAGGGAAAGAACAGACCAAGTGAAGTAAAATCATGCAATTTGTTACGCGCAAATGGGAACAATATATTTTAAAACCCCTCCAATGTGTGTCTTCCCCTAGGCCTTATCGCAAAAACAATGCAATGAAGCTAAAGCAAAAAAAAAAAAAAAAAAAAAAAATGAAAGTACATCCAATTCCTGTCTTCTTGTTTCATCCCCGAAGGACAAGAAAGGCTGTGCTACAAAGTTAAACATCACGATGCCATAAAAGAAAAGGGAAAAAAAAAAAAAAAAAATTAAGAAGGTTACTTCAATTTTGTTAAAAATGGACCTGCATTGTGATCACTGAAAAGGGGAGAAGAGGAAATAAAAAGCTCTAGGGAAACCAGTGCGCGCAAAAAGCATGCGTGGGTCAAACGGTCAGGCGGCAAAGGAGAAAAGGTGAAGAAAAAAAAAAAAAATTTTAATTCCAAAATGTGCAAAATGTAAAGGGGGAAATGCGAAAATATGAAAATGCTAAGTCTCCAACCCCCGCGAACAGGAAATTCTCTGAATGGACGCTCATGCAATTGTCTCTGTTAACAAATCAGGCCCACTGGAGAAGGGGCTCAATCGCGTACGCCAATCGCGTACGCCAACCGCTGCACAAGAGGTTGCGTTAAAACGAGACCACTTGGTCCTTCGCCTTGTGTGATCATGGTTAAAAAAAAAAATAAAAAAATAACATAGAATGAAGTGGTGAGGCAAAAAAAGAAAAAAAAGTAGTAACTGATTAAAGTCGTCAATCGAAATGGTAGACTCCTTCTTAAGGTTTTTAATTTGGAACAGACCTTCTCCACTATCTCCTCCTTTTTAAAATCTAACCATTACCCATGAAAACGGTTACAAGTACACACAATATGCAATAGGGGGGGGAAGAATAATTTTTTAAAAATTAAATTGGAGAAAAGCTGCTCCTGTAGGAGGCTATGTCAGGGGGGCACGCCCAGCTGATTTCGCGTCTTGGTGTATGTCGATTTGTTCTTTCCGTTTGTGGTGTCCAAAGGGGGGAAGGAAAAAAAGGGGAAAGCGAAAAACGAGGAAGAACAAAGAAAAGGGAGAAAAATGAATTTTAAGGGGGTTATTCCTTATTTACCTTTTCGCTACCTTCACGCCAGGTGAGGAACCCAAAGGACCTATATTCAGACACAGAGGATTTCTCGAACAGACAAATTCGAGCACACCGGTTCCTGTGCACAGGTAGGCGCTTGCAATTATGGCGATTTACTCCCTGTCAAAACAGCACAAGCAGAAACATAGCAAGTGCTTCTATATCCCCTCCGATAATGTGATATACGTGTATTCAGGGAGGGGGATGTATTCTCTTTTTTTTTCTTCACATGGTATTATGCCACTTTTACCAACTTCTCACGTTGAGGAATAAATGTCAGACAGTAAAGAAAAGAAAAAGAAAAAAAAATGAATTCATCTAGATGAAGTTATAACTTAGCACAAGGTCCATTTCACAATCCTGTGTGCAAATATACTAATCCGTATCTTCCCTCACATTTGTCATTATAGAGGGGAATTTTTTTTTTTCTTTTTCTTTTTTTTTTTTGTGGGGGGGAAAGGAAGGCTTCTTGCTCTACATAAGGCCATTCATATGGATCTTTAAATATACACATGACACTATCGAACTTGATATAAAAAAAGGAAAACATCAAAGGGGCTGAATGTTCGTTTTTTTTTTCCCCTCCACCTCTCTCCAAATGTGCGCAAGACAGGGGGGGCTGAATCTCCTTCCGCCATATGCACAAAGGAACGCTCTCTTATGCTTCTTTATTCTTCGTTTGTTCAATTTTCTCATGCGCAATCTTTTACCTATTTAGAAGTCGCGCCAAAAGTTGAAATTCAATTTTTTCCGTTTGGGCAAAAGTGGTTTGCATGGTCAAGACCGTCACGTTGGCAACTCTGCGTACATACCTTTCTTCGGAGGTAAAATTGGCTCCACAAATTCGCAGTTTTGCCAATGTTATTATTATTATTATTTTTTTTTATTTAATTGCGCTTAAAAATAACAATTTGTGCCTGTCCACCAATTTACCTTCACTTGTTGTACCCTTGTATCGTGTGTGTACGCACGTGCAGGAAAGACATTTGCAGCCTTGGAGGATCCCCAATTATGCCCCCCATTTGGATCCTCGCAAGACTGACACAGACAACAGCGGTGCTCCGTCCACCATACAGGTGAGTAATAACGACCAGTAGGAGAAACTCACCGCGGAAAAGAGCGGAGCAAAGTGATATGGTGACTACAAAATGGAGAAGACAAATTTTAGTGAAAAAATGAACACCTTCCTGGAGGGCAAAAAAAAGAGGGAGGAAATTTTATCCGCCCAGAAGGAAAGAAAAAAAAAATATTTCGATAAGAGTAATTTTATAGAACGGAGGAATGATGAATTGGCAAAAAATTATGTGAACGTAATTGCAGGGGAGCAAGTGACACACCGGACGGACAACATTGCACAAATCATGAAATATGTAGAAGCGCATGCGGAGAGGAGCACTGGAAAAACCTTAGACGAGGAAAACGAATCCAATAAACAGTACAACCGAGTGAATGACATGGAAACACAGCGGAAGGAAAGTAAGACGGGATATAACCACGGAAGAGATACGGTGAACATCCAAGGGAACAGACAAACTGAGCCAAGTATTAGTATAAAAAACTCAGCACAAAATGGGGGATACGCAAACGAACTCTCCCTACACAACGCCATGAACATCCCAATAGAAAAAATGAAGAAAGTACGAATAAAAAGCACCCACAGATATTTGAACAAAGCAGAAGACGAATCATATATACTGATAAAGAACTACCACAGAGAGGTCGATAACTTCATAGAGGAAATAAAAAGAGAAACGTTCTTAAAGGCGAATTTACTAAAGAGCGAAATGGAGAACATGCTAATCCAGGTGGAAAGACTCACACAAGAAGCGCTTGACTTAAAGTGGGATACGGGGGATCCATCACCAAGCGAAAAAAACTCGGAAGAAAAAATGGAAAATAACAACTTCTATGTTACATACTACACAATTTTGATGGAATTAAAAATTTGTGAAAGGTTCATTCCACCAAATGACAACACAGTGGATAGCCCCCAGTTCAGTAGCACACTCATCATGAAAGACTGTTCGGAAAATACAAAAAAATGCATACTAAATGAAATAAAAAAAAAGGTAGAGAAAAAAAGAGAGAACATCAAGGAGAAATGGGACTGCGTACAAAATCTATTTACCAATTTGAATGAAAAAATGAAAAAATTTATTTGCCATTTTGAGAAGGAACACGAAAAGGTAATAAAAGCAATCAGTCAAAGTACTCAACGTCTGGAAACAAAAATGAATGGAAAAATATTTTTCACCACAGAGCAAACTTCTCAAATTATTAATACGGAAGTGGAAAGGGGAAGACAATTTTTTCTGGAATTTCTCAATCATTTTAATGATTACGTAACGAAGTCGTATAATTATGTGTACGAAAAATATCATCGATGTGAATATTTTTTCCTCCATCACATCCTTCACGAGCAGAGTTATCAAGACATCTGCTCCGTCTACTCCACCATTTCGCAAAACTATTTCAAGAATTTATCCATGGATAAAGTTTTTAATCATCTCATTGCTATGTTCGAAGATAACTACAACGCTGCGTACGCCAGAAGGGTTAGCTTCCCACCTGACCACTTCTTCATCGGATTCTTAGCCCCACAGGAGGAGGTAACAGTACAAGGGAAAACGGAGAAAGAAACAGAGCGTAGGGTAGCGAAAGACCACCAACAGCACTGCGACGACATTTACCAGAATGCAAATAAACAATATGAGGAGTACCTCAAAAGGTATGAGGAGATAAAAACAGAAATGGTTCGCTACAGGGAGGTCATCCTACAAACGTTCTTCCATTTGGACAACTTCGCGGGCGCTGTTGGAAGTGGGGAGGGAACACCATCGCCAGGATCGGAGGCGTCCAAGACAACAACGAAGGTGAAAACTGAGGAAAGACCACCCTGGAGAGTTGCTCCAAAGAGGGCTCCTCGAAGGTTTTCCCAAAAATTGATCAGAAAGGCGCAGTGCGCTGAGAAGGAGAAACAGACAGACACCATCCCTGGAGGGGCCAACTTGGTACCAAAAGGGAATGTACTAGGAGAAGTAAAAAGGGAAGAGTACACAGAGGGAAGACAAGAAAGTATAGAGGAGAACATAAAAAAAGACAACCTCCCTGATGTTATCACCATGGAAGACGATCCAAATGGAGTACCCCCAAAAAATGATAAACACACTCAGAAAATAATCCTCGCACAAATTTGCAGAAACAAAAATATTTTCAAAAAAATGATAAACGATATTTTGGCATATTATAACATGCTTAATTTGCGAGACGATTATTTCCTACTTTCTTTTTTCTCCATTTTGGAAACTTTAAAAAGTGAGATACTGTTGATGAAGTCGTACGTTGAAAAAGAAATAAATGAATCTGTCAGAAAGTGCAATGAACAGGATCGTGTGTTCCTTTGCAACATTGAATCATTGCTCAGGGAGTATAATTCCGTTGTGAAAAAATGTCTGCAGTGTAAGGACCACTTGTTGATGAACAAGTTACTAAGCATTAAAGACGAAGCGAAGAAAAAACTGGAAAGCTATGTAAAGCGTATGGAAGAGGAAACTCGCACTATTAACGAGGCTCTCATCGCCAAGTCTAAAGGCCTTTGGGAGGATTTCTTTTTCGCCACTTTGAGGAAAGCCAAAGTGATAAGCGCAGAGGGGGAGGCGCTATCTCTTCGGAGGGCTAACGAAGGATCCTCCATAAATGACACTACAAGTGAAGGAAAGCACAGTAATATAAAAGGCCAACAAAAAATAAACAGAGATGACAATGAAAGGAACGTAATCAGACAGTTAGTCGGGGAAAAACATACATACACGTACTATGGGGGGAATATTTGGTACCACACGTATACCAGTTATAGGGGTAGCATGATGTGGCTACTACATCATGGTAGAGACATTCCAACTGATCTCAAAAGGATCGTCAAAGGGAAGAATCCATCTACCATCGAATCAGGAAAAAATACCTCCTATGTAGCGCATAAAAAGGGTAACAGTATAAACACAAACATTGCGCAGATTAGGAGGGAATACATTCAGCAGAAGAGGGAATGGAAAAAGGAAAATCTCTTTGACACTCATGTTAATCCCGACGGGACAACGCATACATTACCTAACGTTCCAAAGTTATATCCACCTGACCAATTGCTCTTCAACGAGGACCACCTAAAACAGATTTTCGAAGAATTTACGTCAACCTACTATGATCGCTTCAAAGAAATTCTCTTCGAACACCTGCTAAAAGCAAAAATGAAATCCGAAAGCGAATGCAAAAAAACATACCAAGAAATGAATGTTAAGCAGTTGGAAGAGCAATTCCGAAGAGACGAAGAAAAAATCAAAGAGGTAGCCATCAAGCTAGAGGAGAAATTTGACGCAAATAAAAAAACCTTTGATAATGTTTCTAGAAAATTATCTCAACTGGTGAAGGAATACGAAGAGGTGATGAATGAAAGCTGGGAGGATTATCAACACTTTAGAAAAAACATATGTCTAATGGATAAATTTCTCGAAGAAAAAACAAACCACCACGCCGATCATCACGACGATCATCACGACGATCATCACGATGGTCACGGTTACCATTATGACCACGAAAAATTCACCAGTAGGTACAACCAACTGATGGAGACATTCAAAGGTAGCTTCAAATCGATTGGGGAAAAGTTAATATGTGGTGAGAAAAAAATAAGAACAGAAAAGAAAAAGGTAGAAACGTACTGCACCATGCTCATTAGGACTAGCCAAACCAACATCGACTTAGATACAATTCAAGCATTTTTGCATAACGCAACTCATCTTCTTCTTTCCATTGGGAAGAAGAGACAAGACATCGAAAATCTCTTCAATGCGAATGAATATATCTTTAGCAACAAATTTAAGGCCATCTCCTGCAGAAGCGCAAACGGGGGAGGCCAATCTGGACTAGCACCACCTCCGCCAGACAGGCAAATGATTGACTACCTCACCACAAAGGAGGAAATAAAAAATAACCTCCTCATTTTTTATCTTCTAGATTATCAGATCAGGGTGTGTATTGGGCAATCCAATAGGCAAATTGGGGGGGTACCATGCCACGCGGAGCTCAAGGATAGGAACCCAGCATACACATCTAGGGCCTCCATCAAAATGGAAAGATCGCCCAGGGAGGTGCATACTGGCAAAGGGGGATTCAACGGGGCAAGAGTCGTTACCCCCCTTAGCACCGTTAGTACTATTACCCCTACGAACGGAGCCAACTTCTCCAACTCAACACCCCCCCGCACCTACCAGATAAACGTTGAGGACAAATTTAACCACGTCCAGAACCGCATCTATGAAATTGGAACATTCCGTAAAATAGAAAAAAGATACGAGCTGGATATAGCACGGGATAACTCCATTGTGAGTAATTTTTTTCTCTCTCACATGATAGGTTCGCATCTCTCCAACTTGGTGTTCTCCAAAGCTACCGGCGTGCAGGAGAGTTCAGATGATTACCTCACCTTTGGCCTCTTTCATAAGGAGGGGGTACCCAAAGGGGAGGAAGAACAACAAAGGGCGAGCAGGATCGATCAAATGGGAGAGAAACAATCCGCGGAGGAATCTTCATGCGGTACGGTTCTACCGGAGAAATATGGCTCTAAAGCAGACACTGTGGAAGAAAATGAGACCGACACTTCCCATGCAGAGAGTAACGTCAAATGGACACAAAGAATCACACCGAGTGGGTTGAAGGTAAAACGGAGCGGCAAGGGGACCACCGAAGGGGGAACGGATAAGCATACTAAAATCAGCAAGGAAAGAGATTCAGAGGAACGGAATAGGAGAAAGAAAAATGAACCAGACATCGCAAAAGATCAGAGCTATGGGAAGATTGACCCCCCCGATGGATCCTCGTACGAGGAGAATTTCATTTTCCGAAGGGAATATGTCGATGTGAAGTTCCTACTCTACACATGTATGTACATTATCCACCTAATAAGTAGTGTTGTCCAAAAAACTCCATCGAAGGATTTCCCCAAGGAGAAACAACCAAAATACAACCACTTGCTATTCATCTCATACGACCTTTCACATGTTATATATAAAAACAATATATTGACTGACAATTTAAACAAGAAGCAAATCCATCAAATCCAGGTGAATGACCTCATGGTAAACAAGAAGGCTATGTCTTCTTTTGTATTTTGTCCTGATCAGATATCACGCAGAACAGAGCTGATTCACTTGTTCAAATTTGAGAAGGAGACCGTTTCTGAATTGTTCGAAGGAACATTTGCTCAACTTCGCGGTCTACGTTCCGTCAGTGGAAACGAGATACATCTTGGGAAGATACACAGCGAGGTAGGGGTTCAATACACACGAGTCCTTCATCATCTCATCTCAGGCAGTTCATCCTTCGTCAGTCAAGAATTCCTGTGTGTGTGTATAATTGCAACCATTCCGGTCTACACCACTTACGTGTCTGCATTTTTTTTGGATACCCTGCGAACAAAATACATGGATGATGTGCCCCTTCCCCTATTATACCCCCCACACACACACACCTACACATCAGTACGCGGACGACATCTTCACCCTAGCCACTTACTTGAAAATCCTCTTAAAGAAAATCGCCTACTTTACCTTCCGCTGTATCTATAAGCGTCACGAGTCGCTATGCACGTAAGAATCCATTCTAAATGAGTAAAACTCATCTCCAGGCAAAAACTACTCCATAGAAACCTAATAGATAGGATCACTCGGATGTACGCTATCCATTTTAGCAAAACGCTTCTTCACCAACAGAGAGATAAGTCCCAACATATATATCGGCATGTCATTCCATCCCACAGAGAACGAATAAACATCATGCAGAAAAACCTGCTCCAAAAATTTAAAGAATTAAGTGAAAGGCTCAAAGTTACAGACATAGGGGAAAACACAGCTAGCTACGTTGCAAAGAGGAAAGAAGCCATAAAGTCCCTATTCCATTCATACGTTTCAGCGATAAGGAGCATTTTAACAAACCACCTGAGCTACTTACACGATAATCTGTGTAACAATTCCATTTTCTTTGTTCATATATTAAGTCTCTTGTCCCCTGGCTCTTTCTCAAGTGGAAGCATGTAAAAAAAATGGGAAAAAAAAGAGAGAGAGAAAAAAATGAGAGAAAAAAAAATGCTTAGGCATCTGATGGGTTGGGGCACCCGTGCATATAGGCATCCACTTAGGGGCATCGTTCCAGATGGCAACTTAACAAAACAGCTGAAAATAAAACATTCCAATAGAAACGTACATCCCATAGCTGCACCCTAATTTATACCACCATGACATTTTGTGCGGCCCATTCTTATCCCCCGCAGTAGAAACCCTCCCCAAGAGAAGGCAAACTCAAAAGGGGAGGGAAATGTAGCTTTTTTAAAAATTCACCACGTGGACATGTCGGTTGACTGTACGTAATTGTTTCGCTCCTTTGCGAAAAAAGTGGCCAACATAGATGAAGGCATACACATACCAACGTATTTCCTTTCGAAATTTCCATTCACACTTACATGCACATACATATGTATTTCACCCCCCCACTCGCTAAGACGACCTGAGTGATATCGTCAAAAAGATCAACAAGGCCTATGGCCCGACGGGCGACCACAGACAATTGGACAAAGGCGTGAAGCAAAACCCCAGCTCGGAAGTGCTTTACCTGCCATACAGTGAGGAAAACCTCTACATTGCGAAAAAAGTCGAACAGTGAGCATACTTTTTAAAAGGAAAAAAAAAAAAAAAAAAAAAAAAAAAATAGACAAGGGGCGAAGAAATGGAAACACTCTCAGTTGCCATGAACACGGGGTACTATACGCCCGTTTACCCCCTTATCCGCATTTCCCACTTGGTTTACTTCACTCCCCCCTGGTAGAAAAATGAACAAATACGAGGACAGGCTTTACGCACACATGGCAAAAGCACTGGACGAGAAGAAGAAGGAAATAATAAAAATAATTACCAACGATGTGAAAGAGCACCGAAGGTATTACTAGTCAGAGGCTGTTTATATACCCTCATGTAGGGGGCTGCGTTCCGCTAGACGGCGAGAGCTACCCCTCGTTGAATACATCCTTCGCTAGCATAGAGTAAAACTGAATGAGGCTATAAATGTGATTAACCTTGTATATCAACTTATTGTTTAAATTTATAAGTAAGTCCACCCCGTAGAGGTTTAGTTTATCCATGCTATTTTTGTAAATGTAGAAAGCGCCTTCACTTTCGGATTGCTCTTCTTTTCCATCCTTGTTCGACCTGGTGCTGATATTATTTATGAGTGACAAGTCGTTAATCTTCGACAAAGGAAGAATAAGTGAGTTGTTATTTTTTTTGTTGAAGAAATTTTTAGATAAATCTGCTAAATTATTAAAGGTGGCGTTATGTTGGAAGTAGTCATCCCTTGACTCAGCTCCCTGTTGAGGTTGCTCTTCCTGGTGGTTTTCCATCCCGTTCATCGTCTGTTTAGCCGCGTCATTCCCATCCTGGGCACTACCAGCTAAGGTATCCATCCCACGGGTACAGAATTTCTTTCCATTTGTCATGTCTACCATTCCTATTCCTGTCTTAAAAATGGTTTCCAAGTTTTCGGACAAGTTACAATCGAAATGCACAATTTCGTCCAACTTGTTCTGTATTTCCATGGGGGATATGTTTTCCTGCGAGGGGTTCATCACATTCACATGCACTTCACCCGAACGAGGAACTTCCTCCTCATTAGGATTGCTCCCGTGGCCATCATTTAAAAGGAGCTTAGATTCCAAGATGGATTTTTCTATTAAACTCTTATTTTCTATACACTTGATAAAAAGAGGAAGGTATTTCAAAAATGTAAAAATATTTTTTTTTAAATCGTTTTCTCTTTTTTTCGACTCCACTAGAAGGTAATAAATTTGGTCTGAAGTCAGTTGAGCGCATGGTCTACAATCGTCGCTCACTTCATTCACATCATACACAACTTCAATACTTTCCTTGTCGACTATTTTTACGTTTTTAATGAAGCTCTTTAACTCTTCTGTCCATTGGTTGTTTCCATCTGGTTGGTTTTTGTCTTCACCATGTTCATTTGATCCCTTGTCAGGCTCTTCTGAACTTTCTTGTTTCTTTCCACCCTCCTCAGCTGCGTTCTCTCCCTTCTCGTCATCTTTCAATTCATGTCTCTTCCTATAGGCTTCGAACTCATTCAGACATTTGCTCAAGAGAACTAAAAACCTCTTCTGCCACAACACACACACATTCAAGCAGAGCAGTTTGTTCTTATTCGTCGGTTCGTTTTTCTTAAAATGTTTCTTTAGTATGTACTCCACCTTGTCTTCAAATATATCACTTATGTTGTCAAAATATGTTTTATATTTTTCATCGATGAAAACGTAATTGTCCTCTTTGCCGCTTTGTGCTTTACCGTTTTCTCCTCTGTCCGTTTTTTCATTTTGGTTCACCCTGCGGCTTTCCTCCCTTCCGTAGTACTCCTTCATTTATTTATTTTTATTTTTTTTTTTTTTCTCTCCTCGATATGCGTATGTCCTTGTGTATGCGTTTGTGAATAAATCTTGCACGGTGGCTACTACAAGGTGGCTATTCTCCCTACACAGTGTAATGATCTGCTTCCTCTTGGCTAACCCTGGATGGCTCCCACGAACTGACAAGTTCCACCTCTCCACAATTAAATATATATATATATATATATATATATATATATATTTTTTTTTTTTTTTTTTTCTTTTGAGTGCCTAATTAGGCCTGGCTGACGTGTGTACGTATGTGCGGCGAATGCTCCTCCTCAAAGAGGTTACCGCTTGTGGCGAATGCGTCACGATGGGATGGTATACAGTGTCCCGTGCCGCCATGCCACATCGCAGCAACACTGCTCGGTACTTTTCGCTCGCTCGTGTCAGAGCATGTTGGCACGCAGGAGCATGCGCAGAAAATGAAAATGTACACCCTTGGAAGGACTTGAACGGAGGAAACGAAACATGTAATTTATTTCCACCCCGAACAAACTCTGATGATGATAAAAACGATACGAGTGCCCAACCGTTTGTGCAAATTTTCCGATGCACCATTTTTTACGCACCATTTTTCACGCACCAATTTTCGCGCGGCTATTTTCGTCCCCGCATTTCCGCCTTCACTTCTTAACCCACGCTCGCGTGTCTACTGCGCCCAAGAGGACTTCGGGTCGGGTTTACTGGGGCCCTTCTTTTTCAATATTTACGAAAAGTAAACCAGTTGAAAAAGGAGGAACTGGTCGCCCTGTAGGGTAATCATCCAGTTATTCCCATCATTTAGGCACTTTTTTTCTGTGTAAGTTTATTTATTTATTATTTTTTTTTTTTTGCATATTTTTTTTTTTTTTTTTTTTTTTTTTTCCCCCTCCTGAACGAAGCGGGACAGAGACAACGAAAAAGAAACACAAATGACCATGGCTACCATCGAAGGAACCCGCATGCGCCAACTGTCGGTGGGTCTCACCGAGATGAAATCCGAACAGGGCAACGACGGGGAGGGCAGGGAATCAGGGGCAGCATATAAAAGGGGCCTCAGGGAAATAATAACGAGGGTTTACGTGGGAGACTACGAGGATTCCAAGAACATCTTGCTCCTTGGAAGCATCGGCATCACGCGTACACAGGGGAGAGAACGCGTCGAATGAGCAGAAAATGGCACAGCGCTGAATAGGCAATATAGCAGAGAGACAACCAATCATATGATGAAGGCGCACTTGCAGTGTCTGTCACTAAACAAAATGCAGACAACTCGGTGAATCCTCTCCTTGTTGCAGACATCATCGTCATAAGATGTAACGAAGAATATCAAATGGCTAGAATAATTCACCCACATGTAAGTCGCTTCTCCTCCAGGCCCATGCATCTATATCCGTGGATTCAGCACCTTTGCTCTGCATATATTAACCCATACTGTGTGCACCTCCACGCATCTACTCCACTGTGTACTTTGTACTTCCTAACGGGTTCTCTTCCACCTACCCCTATCGACACAGAAGTTCGAGTACTACATCATCGACCTGGAGAGCAATTACAATTTCAACCACTGCACTCATTTGAAATTTCTCCTAGACGATATCCTCTTTGAGAATAACGAAAACAGGATCTTTATCCACAGGTAGTATATTCAAGTTGAAAAAAGAGGGGAAAGCTGTACCACGTATTTATGAAAATAACACACATGTAATGTTGTGCAAGGGAAGGAAAAGGGAGTTACAAGAGAGCGCCATTTCCTCACAACTTTTCTCTACCCCTACAGCTACATCTCCCTTCAGAAGATTCTCTCCCTGTTGGTATTCTACATCGCTACGACGATGAACCTCGATGTGGAGGAAGTTCTGGCCTACGTGAAGAAGATCGTCCCGAACTTTTCCATGGACACAGGTGAGCCATGCATTATTCTTATTCCTGTTATAACAGAACAAGGTGCGGACCATAATCACCTTGTCTTCTTATCCCAAGCAGTTTCATCTCTCATATATTGTTCCTTCCTACAGAAGAGAGCGACAATATGTACTACTTTACCAAGAGGCACATGTTGACCTACTACCCAGGGTGAAAAAAAAAAAAAAAAAAAAAAAAAAAAAAAAAAATTAACGGATAAAAAAAAGTGCCAGAGATGAAAACTTACATTCGCTTCACACCATTCATGTCTCCTTCATTCACAACCGAGAAGAAGTGCTCACACTGCAGTTGTGAAATTTTTTTCTTTTTTTTTTTTTCTCATCCCCAGGGAATGTACAAGTTACCTCGACGTGCAGGACAAAAAGGGGAGCCTCCATGTTGCTCCTAAAGAATGAAGCCTATTATTTGATCCTACCCCCAACGAGGTTTTAATCAACGCTGCAGCACGGAAGCAATGTATTTTTAAAAAAAAGAAAAAAAAAAAAGGAATTTGGTTAGGGGAGAAAACCTTTGAGGGAAACATCATTCGTGAGGGGGGGGGCAGTACGGATGGATCATCGGGATGGCGTATAACAATTTGGGCTAAACAGACATATCTGCACAATCGCTGCAACGGTTTTGAAGCTCCATCAGCCCCCACCTCCCGTATATTTGGAGTATATTTCTTCTATCGCCTTGATCTTCCCCTTTATGTATCCGTCCAATTTGTTCCGCTCGACAATCCTCCACTCTTCGCCTTGGAGAAGCTTGGCAATGTCGTCACGCATCCTATGTCGTAAATTGCGCAAGTCGTTTTTCATCTTCTCTAAGAGCTCCTTGGCTTCTTTCCTCTTCTTTAACTTTACATCCTCTGTGAGTGGAGGGATATGCAAGAAAATGTGTTGCCCATCATTCGATATAGTAGGGTTCCATGTATTGTCCTTCAATTTCAAATGGTAAATAATCTTCTGTGCATCGCTAATTATGTAAGGGAAGAAGCATATCACCTTGGATGACTTCACAACAACCTGTGCTAAATCCGAAAGATTATAATTCTGTTTCTCCTTCGAAATAACGATATTGTTAAAATAGTCGACACTTAAATTGTTATCATATATTTTTTTCATTTTTTTCTCAAAGCCTTTAACAATTTCTTGTGTTTTCGTGTCATATGGTTCGTAGTCTAGCTGCATCGGCGTAGCATCTGTTTCTCGTCCGTCCTTCTCTCCATGAGTTCGACCACTTCGTTCACTCCATCTACTCTGTTTCACTTCATCTGCTTCTTCCAACGGTACATCATTTTTCACACCAGATATTTTCAAAAATTTCCGCAGTTTTTTCGTCTCCTTGTCCACTTTTTCTTTTTGCTTTTTGCTCCCAAATGGAATCTTTTGCACATGTACAAGGGGAATAAACGGAACAACTCGGTGGAGCAAAAGGTTGTGGTAGTAATCTCTATACTTCCCAACCCGACCTGCTTCCACTAGAAATGTCCTCATTTGGCTCCTCTATATTGATGCCTACACTTTGCAGGTAACCAACTTGTTGCTCCTCCCCAAATGGAAGTTTGCAGTACCAACTGTGGAAGGCTTCACAATGTAAAGAGAAAGAAAAGGAAGAAGGACGTGGACAAGTACGATGAAGGCAGGGCAGACGCGTGGAACACCCGCACATGTATCTACACTTTTATACGTATTCTCGTAAACGCTCTTAAATCTATATAGTCTATCACCCTAAGCGCTCGGCGTGCTTAACGTCAACTTGGGAAGAAGTGCAAACACGAAAAAGGTTAGCCTCGCTTTGCAAATCGTAGCGCGCAACTACACTGGATGAAAAAAAAAAAAAAATGCGTTTTAATCCAAGGTAGTGGAGAAAACTACCCTCTCGTTAGTGACCTCGCATGGGGGAATAATACAGCAAACTTGTTGAGTAACAAAGCAGAAAAAAAGAAAAAAAATCATCTAAAATCATCACCCTTGTTAAAAAAAAAAAAAAAAAAATTTACAACATCAGCTGCTTCCACTCCGCTCAAATGGTCCAGGATGAATAAAACAGTATAGGGCGGGCACACTAATTTTCTTTACTTGCTCAAAAGAAAAAATTTGCAAGCATATATTAAGGTGCACTTATAGGAAAAAACAACATATATACTATGGGAAAGCCCGCTACACTATGGTACAGTTCATGCGTAAAGTCAAGCCTAATCATGTTATCTATCGCGCAAAAAAAAAAAAATTGTACTTTATCAACCCTTGGGGTGGAAGAGTGGGATGAGGGCACCCCCTGCTAGGTTATAGTGTCCCCCCCCAAAAACAAGTTGTCCCATTCGTATAAACACACACATGTACATATACTGTACACTGCAACTGCGTGTCAACCATGCGGGTGCACTCTTCCCTTAGGTAGTAGTATTATTAGCCAAAAAATCAGCTGCCACTACATTTCGCTACGCACACCACACATCACCAGAGGAACAATCACACCGTCCAAAAAAAAAAAAAAAAAAAAAAAAAAAGAAAAAATCTTCAATTATTTAGTTCATTAATTAATTGTTAAAGAGTTTTAAAATGAGTTGAAAATATGAATAGGCTAATTCTTCTCAAAAATGAATTATTAAAAGTAGAAAAAAAAAAAAGAGGCTCTTAACGCATCAACAACAATGATTCGCAAGTGCAGATACAAACATAAGAGCAGCTGCTGATGAGCCAACGGAGCAGGGAGATCCAGTACATATTAAAAAAAAAAAAAAAAAGAAAAAAGGGATCCACCAATTCAACAGCGAGTTTACAACTTGTGGAAACCTCAGGCAAAATGCTCCCGAAATTTCAAAGGGGAAAATTTCACATCAAACTCGAGGCCAAAATTAAGGGTAAACACTTGAAGGCAAAATTAAAAGACAAATTTTTAAAACGTCAAACTTGCAAGGACTAACTTGCAAGGACAAACTTACAAGGACAAACTTACAAGGATAAACTTCAAAAGAAAAACTTCCAAAGAAAAACTTCAAAAGAAAAACTTCCAAAGAAAAACTTCCAAAGAAAAACTTCCAAAGAAAAACTTCAAAAGAAAAACTTCAAAAGAAAAAGTTGAAAAGACAAACTCCAAAATAAAAACTTCAAAAGACAAACGGCAAACTGAGAAAACTGCAATTCCACCAAACGGTCCGTGGGCTGTCACCCTTTTTTACTGCTCTCCCACATGAGCTCTCTCCATAAACCTATGATATAACGTCCAAGCGTTCGTGAGGCCACCACTCCAAAATGGGCAAAACGTTCATTTCCATATTTTCCAATAGGCCCCCCGCAGACTGGGTTCTCGCGCAGTGTACCCAAACAGGGGCAAAAAATCTTCCTGCGTTATATAACTCCCCCCCCACCACCATCACTATGTATGCTATATACCACCTCTCCTCACTCAATTGGTTGATTTCCGTTGTTCGCGTTGTACAAGTAGAGTAGATTGGACAGAATTTCCTCGTTATCCTTTATCATTTTGAAGTTCTTCTCCTCTTTCTTGTTATTATAGGGCGAGTTGATTCTCCTCTTGCGCGAATTCAAAAGCCCGTTCTCCAGGCAAAAGTTCCGGAACGACTCCGCCTCCATCTTCGCTTGTGCTAGTCCCAATTTCTTCACACTGAACCCCTTCGTCTTAATGGAGTTGTTTATTATATACTGCACTCGGTATAATTTCTTTGCGTGGTCATAATAAATGCCTTTCGGGAGCGACTGTTTTATCAAATTGATGTCGACATCTCCTCCACCGGATCCACCTCCCCCGGAGTTGTTCTTCTTACCTCCATTAGCCCCGCCTTCTACCCCCAGCATGTTTGCTTCATCGTCGGAAATAATTCCCAAGGCGCCATTCTCATTACCACCTCCAACAGCTGTTCCATTGTTTTTACTTCCTTTCGTTTTAACCTTCTTCTTCCCGTACCCACCTACACCTACACCTACACCTGCGCCTGTAGTACTGTTTCCTCCAGGCCCATAATTAAATGCACCCAGATACTTCTGCTCCAACTTCTCATCCACCAGGTGGTGCCCATTCCCATACTCATTTCCTCTAAAGTTCTCGTAATTCTCATTAAAATGGTCGTTAAAATTGTTATAGTTTCCATTGAAGTGGTCATTAATATTATCGTCTTCGTAGTTTTCATTGAAAGGGTCGTTAAAATTATCATCATCATAATAATAGTAGTCATTATTGTTCATGAAGGAGTAGCCAATGTCCCTCTTTTTTTTCTTCTTCCTCGTGTTATAATCGTTCGTTTCTTTTTCTGGACTCTTATACTCTACGTACGCGGAGTTGTCTGCGACTTCCTCCCCTCCTGCTCCAGGGACACAAGTACCCGCTTTCTCATTATTACTACTATCATCCTGATCCTCATGGTTCTTACCCTCCGTGCCGACTTCCTGATTCCTTCCAAATAGGCTTAGATACTTTTGAAAGAATCCAATTGAGAGGTTCTTGTTTATGTCATTCTTCTCCTTCCTCACGCCGCCGTCCCCGTTAATGCCGTCTTCATTCTCTTCCAGCTCGTTTCCTCCTTCCTTCTTATCGCCGCTTTTGCCAATTCCTTCCTCCATCCTCATAATATCCCCACCGACTAGTAGATTATTCATCGGGCTACCACCAACATGTTTCAAATTAGCATCATCCTCTGGAAACACTCCATCCCCAGCGCCATCTCCATGATCGCTCTTCCTGGGCGCCCCCTGCGGATCCTTCTGTTGCTGTTTCTGCTGCCTCAACTTCTCCTCCTTCTCGTACTGAACCATAATCGCCCTCAGGTAATTCTCGTACTCACTGTTAGCGTTGTTGACGTTCCACTTCTTCCCCTTAAAGTACGCCAGACCTCCGGTAGGCTCTTCCCCCTCCAATCCGTTTCCCGTCGTCACTGCGCCCAAATTCTCCCCCTCCACCCCAGTACCACTACTAACCACCCCCTTTGCAGCATCCTTTCTCTCCTTGGCAAAGTTTAAAAAGTTCTGGATATCATGAAAAAATATGTCGGGGAAATTGTTACTCAGCGCGGACTCTCCTCCTGCCTGGTCACCAACTCCTTCCATCTCCTTGTTCATCTTCGACATACCACTGGTTGTGGTGGTGCTACCCCCTAGGAGGTCTCCGTTCTCGCTATAGTTCTTACCCATAGACAATGCTCCGAGTCCAGTTCCCACCCCCGGTCCGTCTCCAGCGGCTGCTCCACCTCCCGCAACAAACTCTTTATTTCCGTTAGCATACTTGACGAACGCGGAGATGCTCTCGCAAATATTGCTACCGTTTAGTAACAAATTGCTACCATCAGCAGGGGTAGTACCCAAAAAGGTCCCTTTCTTTCCCTTTCTTCCAATCATGTCTAGCGAATTTACCATGTTCATCATCGACATTTTTTTTCTCTTCCCTCCGCTTACATCCTTTCTCATAACTGAATGAAAATCCTTATCGTATTTCTTCTTTCCCTTCTTTCGAACACCATTCATGTAGGGCAAATTATTCTCACTGCCCCCCTGTCGCAGCAACTCATTCTTAACCGCGTGTAACATGCGATACATATCTAAACCTTCACCGACGTTCCCCCCCTTGCTTCCAGAACCAATGTCCAAGCCTGACTCCCCTAAGGTGGTCGCCCCATTCTCTGTCTTCACTCCGTTCAAAGTGCCCTTTAATAGGTCCTCTTCCTTACCTTCCTTGTTACGCAGAATCTGTAACACCGCCTGTAAATTGCTCAACACACCTCCGCTTTCCCCATTAGTACTATTAATTCCTGTGGTGCGGTTTACCCCGGTAATACCTGCACCTCCCCCCATTAAGTCGTAGCCACTACTGCTGTTGCTACCTTCTCCTCCGTTCGCGCTTTGCATCTCCTTCAGAATTTTTTTACTTAACGCACTTCGAAAGTTCTCCAAATTATTCGCGTTCTCCAAAGCGGAGATGAAATCCTCGGTACCACCACCACCCCCTTGGTAGTAGTCCTGCAAGTTGCCATTAATTTCTATGTGATAATTTGTATCATGGTTAGGGCTACTCTTCATGCGTTTGCTTCTCCGCCCGGTGAGGGCCTCTCCACTATCCTCGTCCCCATCCACCATGACCTGTCCCTGTGCTAGTCCCTCCTCGGTCTCCTTCACTGCACTGGTGTCCATCTTTCCGTTATCAAAGAAGAACATGTCATTATTTCCTACCATGTCTTCTTCCATACCCTGATTGTTATTCACCACGTCGCCTTTCTCATTGTTGTTCTGATTTTCTTTATTCTTCGTTACGAATTCTTGCAAAATCGAAATGTCAATATCATTACCCTTCTCATTATTCATCAAGTTCAAAGTACTGCACGCCGTATTGTTCCTCGTCGAATATCTATTAGCACTTGCACTTCCTTCTGGACTACCTCCTCCACCCCCAACTGCCCCGTAGTAGTTGTTGTCACTTGAGTCCTTGCTTGATCCGTCCATGAACCCTTTACCATTTCTCTCCACACCATTAGTTTTCTCCTTCAATCTATTCAGATTCAAAGAACTCGTTTTTAACTCCTTATGCGGGGTTCCATAATTCGTTGCGTTGTTATTCGTGTTATTCGCACTGCTAGAATATTTTTTGTTGTAAAAGTGGGTGGAACTAACATATACAGGATTTAGCCATTCACTCTTAACAGGTATATTACCCACTTCACATCGGTATAGAATGCACTGCTTTCTCGCCTCCTCCAGGGTGTTGTAATGAATCAAGCTGAATCCCTTCGTTTTAAACTTTCCATTTTCCTTCCACTGGCATCTCCAAAGCTTTCGCGCAGAGTCAAAGTAGACCCCTGTTGGGAGCGGACCCATAGGGATCATGGAATCTTCATGAACGTTGTTACCCAATGCATTGTTGTTCATGTCGCTCTTATTGCTGCTACATAGATTGGTGAAATTTTTCACACTCGACAGATTATTACTCTTGGTTCTTTTACTACCATGCTTCTTTCTCTTAATAAGCGAAATGTCATTGTCGCTCGTGTTCTTCTTATCTTCCTGATCTCCGTAATGCTCGTAATATTTACTTCCCCTTCCGAAAGTCGTATTGGATACGCTTCTCTTCTCACCAATGTTGTGAAACTTGTCCTTCCCGCCCAGGAAGCTCTTGCCGCCCATGAAGTAGTCGTAGTACTCGTTTGGCTTGATTTCCCTTCTGCTCCTTTCAAAGCCGAAAACCTTATGCCCTGTGTTGGACGGCGTGTCCAGATATGCATTCGCCCCCGCGACAATACCACCACCAACCACATTCCCCTGACGATAAGGATCCACATTTCCGCCGAACGGGTAATTCGCGTCGTAATTCCCAAAAGTAATACCGTCCTCCACACCACCCCCAATGTTTAACAGCGCATTGTATCCGAGGGCCCCAGACACATTTCCTCCAATTTCATTCAAGCCCAAGTATGCATCCCGTCGGCTACTTTTCACTCTTTCATAATTCGGGATGCTCGAATATTTTAAGTTTCCATTTGTCAACAAGGCATTTGCGGACGAACCGATCAGCCCTTCCGCTCCTCCTACAATCAAATGGTCCACGTAAAAATCTTTACCGATTCCTCCGTTGTTTCCAACATGGACGTTCATATTTATATTTCCATATTTTAGCTCATTGCACGCATCTAACGATAACAAACCACTTTCATACAAATCCCATGGGATAACCCCTCCAATGGGAGCAGCATCACCATTGACATTTACCCCATGGCTATGAACACCACCTTTCCTAGCATCCCACAATCCGCAATGGTTCATATTCATCAGGTTGTCACTAAACGTTACGTATTTCAAGAAGGTCTCATTCTGATACTGGAAGTTATCGTCCGTGTACAAAAACATGAAGGTGTGAGGTTCGTGTGGGAACAGCGTGTACAATATTTCAGACTCATGTGTATTTCTCGGGAAAATTGTATTACTCAAAAGAATAAACTTTTTGTAAATAATATCATGCACCATCGAAATGTACTTGATCTTTATCTTATTCTTCCTTCGACATAAATGGTTCATTAAATTTCTATTGTACGTTTTTTCTAACAATCTGTTGTAAAGGTAGTTCTCACTATTTTCTCGTGACCTGCGAGACTTCTTGCTGCTCTCGTAATTTCTGAACAGATTGCTCATCTTGTGTTCGCCTTTCCTCAGAGTAGACACGCTGTCACCTCCGGAAATGTGACCACCCGTGCCACCGTTCCCCTTCGTCTTCTTCATCTTCAACGAACGCAACATCCCATCCTTCTTTCCCTCTGTACTGCTGCAATTACTTCCGCTATCCTGTATTGTCGCGTTTTCATACAAATTGTAGAAAAACCACCAGTACGGTTCTATTAACCCTTTTTTATTCATCAATTTGTACAACATCCTACTCCTTCCTTTGTTTCTGCCCCTCAATTTTATCCTGGACACATACTCCTCCGAGGAGTAATTATCCGTCGACTGCGCATTGTTGCTGCGGAGGTGGTACTTATGCTTAGACGTCAAATGGGATGCACCACTAAAATCGCTAGCATTCGAGTGGTACTCCTTTTTGTGATTATTTAAATTTCCTACCTTGTTGTTATCCGCCGAGGGGCTGTAGTACCTTACGCTAAAGGTTTCTCCCCCATTTACGCTTCCCCCTATTTCGTTGCTGCCAGCAGAGGCACCACTGTTTGGGACTCTACCTCCTCTCTTCGAAATGGCAAAGTTTTTTCTCTTCTGTCGAGTCCTCAATGATAGGGAGGAGGTATTATCCAAATTGTAACTGACCTTCTTTTTATTCCTTAATTTGTTTTGCAAGTATCCCTCATTTTTGTACTTCTCCTTTTTCAGGAATAAATCGTTGTAAGGGTTGTACACCTGTAGGAGATTGCTGGGGTCGCTGTCAGATGAGTGCTTTACCTCCGCTTCCTCCTGGATATGGCCGTTGCGCTCTACTAGGGTGACGTGGCAATTCCTATTCCTTCCGTCGTCCACGTGCATGGGGCTACTGTTCCACGCGTTCTCGTTTTGCTGCTCACCCGACCTGTACTCCACTGCGCAGCTGATATCCCCGGTAAGCAACTTCTCCTCCCTCTTAGACATACCTTCATTCTCAGGACCCCCGTAGTTGTCACACAAACTTATGGGCTCCGAAAACTTCTTCATTCGATACATGGCTTTGTCCAAATCCAGAGTAATGACCTTCGTATTCAAAACCCCAATGTACAGGCTCATTCTCAGCAGAACCAACTTAAATAAATTAAAGATGCACTTTTCAGTAAACAAACTTGCCTGATAATATTCGTGCATAACACACAACACATTATCAATAACCTTATTCTCATAGTCCACTAAATACTTCAAAGTTTTCTCATTCGAATCTTTCTGTAACGTCAGCGAGTAGTTATATTTCTGCTGGTTTTTCCATGAACTACCTTTCGACTTCCCCTCCATAATCTTGCAAACATAATATTCATAAGCAAAAATATCCGGAACCCACCTTATCCCTATCATATACCTATTAATGCACTTTATGTTACTCTGTAACAAGTACTGTATATACCCCTCTGCAATTTTGTGATTCTTTCTAACGTATTGATCAAAATTCGTAAACTTAATAAAGACGAACTTGTTCAATTCATATATGTACTCCGGGATATCATCGACCATTTGATCCTCTTCACACAAATCATTCACTATAATTACGTCGTTCTTGAAAAACTGACTGTTCATATATGTATTTTCGAAGCAGTCGTATATGTAAGAATTTATGTACACGTTATTTCGTATAAAATGAATGATTTTTCTCCTATAGTCCATGGTCATTTTTTTTGCCTTCCTTTTGTTGATTTCAGAGTTTGCCTTATCCGCAGGAATGATTCCTAGGGCGCTGCACTTCTTCTCCATCTCCTCCGCTAGATTGCGCTTTACTGTTTCACCAGCGCAACCGTTATTGCTACTTCCGCCGTGAACGTCATTCTCCTCCCCTTCCAACAACTCCTGTTTCACTGTTGCCTTCTCTCCGGCAGAATCAGAGCTCAACAGATAGTCGCTGTTCTCCAATTTACACATCCCAGGTTGAATGTCCTTCCTGTCATGGCTTTCGTCGTCGTCATCTTTCTTCTCGGGGTCCTCGCTCTCCAGATCCTCTTGCTCCTCGTTCTTTGAATTCACATCGCCATTCGGATTCACTTCGTCATTTGGATTCGTTTCACCGTTTGGATTCGCTTCGCCATTTGGATTCGTTTCGCCATTCGAGCTATCACCACTACATGCACTCTCCGTTGACACCTTCGCCGAAGAATCACTGTTCACCGATTCGCTGTTACCATTCGCATGGGGCCCGATACTGCCGCTTTCGCTCTTGACATGATTTGCCCCATAATAGGCATTCTCCCCACACGCGCTGGTGGCACCCCTCCTCAGCATAAACTGCATCGTGTTGTCGCCATCGCCTTGCTCCGTACTATCAAGCAAATCACAGTTCACATACTCGTACTCACTCATCATATCCTGTACGTTCTCAAAAATGAAGATCTTGGACTTTACGCACGAACCATACTTTATTTTTACCAAAATGACCAGCTTATTTCCCGTCGAGTCGTCACATCCGGGAACGATCTTTCTCATGTCGTCCATCTTATTAAGGTAGTATATTTTTACGTTGCTTAAAAACTTCATGTACTTCTCCGTGTCCGTGTTAAAAACAACATTGTCCAAGTCTATGTTGAGATACTCATACGTGAGGAGCTTTTCATCGTACACATTTTCCGAACTGTAATTTTCGTAACATAGAGAATTAATGTCTATATTCTGCAGATCGTTATTTCCGTTACTGTTGTTGTTTTCGTAATTCTTACTAATTAGAAGTCCATTGTAGAAGGGTTGTTCTCCTCTGTGTGGGTTTTCATCCATTCTTTGTTCTTCACTCAACTGCTCGTTGCTTCTGCTTGCGGAACAGTCCGAGCTGTTTTGACTCCTCGCGCGGAACTTGTTCGTCGCGTTGCTCTCCCCGTTGGGGTTGAAGACGCTGTTGTCGCTGTTTTCGTTCTCATTATTCCGCTCACTATTTCGCTCACTATTGTGCTCGTTATTGTTCTCGCTATTTTTCTCGCTATTTTTCTCGCTATTTTTCTCGCTATTTTTCTCGCTATTTTTCTCACTATTGTTCTCATTATCCAGCTCATTATCCAGATCGTCCCCGTTGACGTCCTCACGAAGGCGACTGCTGCAGGCGCTGCTGTTGTTATTGTTCACGTCATCTTCATCATAATTCTTCGTGCCAAATTTTAAAAAGTTGCTGCGGTAGCTCTCACAGTTCGTACTGTTGTTGTAGTCCATATTTTTCTTCGAGTCGCAGGCGTCGTTGCTCTCGTGCTGACTGCCGTTAGTGCACTCGCTCTGGCTTCCGCTGTTGCTTTCCTTGTTGCTCTCGACGTGTTCCCCATTACAAAGTACACCTTCCTCCTCCGCTTCAACATGATCTACTTCACCATTGTCCACTACGCCCCTCACCCTCTTCATCTTCTCCATCTTCTTCTCCTTCTTCCTCAAGTTCTTCCTCAGAATCTGGATGTACTTTTCAGCAATAAATTTCGCAAGGTTGAAAGAAATGTTCTTATTCACTGGCACCTTTTTTACTATGTTAGCTTTCTTCGTAACATTGTTGTACTTCAAAATTAAGAAATGTGGGGGAGGACCCTCGAATCGCAGACTGTACGAGTATCGAGGGAAATATCTGCACGATGTATTCGTGCTGCCACTCCTGCTGTCATGGTTGCTATTAGGAACGTTGTTGCACCTCACTGAACTTCTAAAATCAGTGGCATTATTCTCATGACCAATACCGCTGCTAACATCATTTACAGCGACGTTCTCACTACCACCATTACTGTTGGCGTTGTTATAATGGACGGACAGGGAACTGCAATATTTTGTCAAATTATCACTCAGCGGAAGGGGGTCTTCATTTATGTTCTTGTCGGAGAAGAAGAAGCGATTGCTGTAAAAATTCGGCTCAAAGGGAATTTTGTACTTTTTTATGCTTTTCCTCGTGCACCTACTGTCGACAGTCGTGATTTTTATCTTCTTCAAAAATACATTGTCGTATGAATTGGTTCTAAAAAAAAGGTTATTCGTGTTACATTTCTTGATTTCTACTAGACAGGGATCTTCGGCTGACTGGCTTGCGTTACCGTTGGCGTTGCTACTATCATTCCCATTACTGCTGTCGTTTCCGTTAATGCTATCGTTTCCGTTACTACTACCGTTCCAGTTACTGCTTCCATTACCGTTACTGCTGCCATTACCGTTACTGATGTCGTTTCCATTGCTGCTGCTATTATTCTCGTTGTCATCATCGTAGTGCTTATACTCCGTGTCGTAATCGTAATTCATAAAATTGAAAGACACCCGCTTGTAATAGTACACATTCATGTCGTCCTTGCTCTTGTGATCACTCTGGTTTATGTCCCCGTAGTTATTGCAGAAATAGTAATTGTAGGTGTTCAGAAGAATATCCTTCCGTTCCTGCTCGAATGACGCCTTCATCTCCTCGGGGTTGAAATCTTTTACTTCGGTGCACTTAGTCACGTTAACTTTCGCGCTCCTGCTCGCCTTCTCAAGGGAGTACGCGGGAGTACCGCTGTTCACACCACTGATCAGGTCGGTGTTCGTGTCAACGTTCGTGGTCCTATTGGCATTTTCACTAAAATTGGCGTTGACATGCACACTTCCGCTTGCGCTACCCGCAGGGTCCCTGCTACTTACGTTCACGTCACCGCTGCCGTGAATTTCAACGTTCGCATTTAAATCGTCAGACGACTTATCACACAAGTTATTATTATCGACCGCACTTTTAACTTGTGCCATTTCTTCTGTATTCATGTTCATTTCATCTTTGTAACATTGTATTGTGCCTTCCTCCTTGGGGTCTTCCAAATTTATTTCATTTTTCTCGTTCTTTATGTGTACGCAGGGTAACATACTACACTTGAGACTACAACTAGTCATTTTGGGGGCTCGATAACGTCAAATTTCAGTTGGTGTATGTATATGCTTTAACAATACCATGATATTAATTCGACACATACATATAAATGTATACATATATATGTGCTCCTTCCCTTCTGCCTCTTGTAATGACAGAATGTAGGTGTCTTTCCATTAAAGGGAACGCATAAAAGGACACACACCAAGGGAAAGATGCGTAGATATTCAAAGATAAATTAAAAAAAAAAAAAAAAGAAAAAGAAAAAGAAAGATGGGGCTTTTCATAAATAAAATATGTACCATTAACAATGTATATTTAACATTTTATTGTTTCTTGCTTTAAAATTAAAAAAGGATACATGAAATAAACAGTGTAATTTAATTAAGTTGAAAATAGTCCCATGTACGGGGGTGTACTCGTGTCAGCTTATATGCTTGCACACGCGCACATGTAGACGTACACACATATATATTAAACCGTATATATATGTATGCGGCTACACAAATTAACACAAACAGATGCGCACATATATACATATAGATATGTACATATGCACATACAAACAGACACGAACACACACACACACACTTAGGCAATCTGTGTAACAGATCTATGCGGTTAACGTAACGATGGGTATTCGAATGAACCGAACAGAGTTAATTAGGGGAAAGGATATTAAAAAAAAGGTCAATGAGTTCAAAAAGCATTTAAAACCTTGGTAGAGTGAAAATATCAAAAAAGGGTGAATAATAAAATGAATAAATGAACAAAATGAATAAATGAACAAAGTGAATAAGTGAACAAAGTGAATAAATGAACAAAGTGAATAAATGAACAAAATGATTAAAATGAAAAAAATGAATAAAATAGGAAAAATAAATAGGGCGTAACGACACATACCTTTTTAGTTAATAAATAGTGACGCAGTGTGGAGCTTTCAAAATTATAATTGTGTAAGGCATATGTGATAAGCATTAAAGGTTCGAACGTACACAAACATCGGCAATGATACAACAAACATGTTATTAAAGAGTTAACACTACGAAGAGTATTCGAGGCGAGAAAGGAGGACACTTCTCGAGTTGATTAAGGAACACGCGCGGGAAGGAATACACACATGTATATGTATACGTACACACATGTAAGTCACACATACACGTATAGCACACGCATACACAAATTTTACGATGTTACCGCGGGCGCCTTCAAACAAGTAGCTTCAGAAATTGTTATTGCGGAACGTGAACAAACAAGCAAAAATGTAAAAGCGCATGTAATGTGCTTGTTAATTCGAATTTTCACATGACTGAGTGGGTAATATGTTTCACTCACTCGCTTTTTTCTGACAATAAAGCAACTACGTTGTGCGAGTTAACACCGCGCCATGTACACGAACACGATATGTACTGCCACGTAATCCTTAAAAACAAAACTTCAATAAAAATGTAAAATGTGGAGAAACACATAAATTATGTTGTAATGCAAGTATGTGGAAATGTGGAAAAAAAAAAAAAAAGGCACTTACACTACAACATACCAATGAGTTCAAAAAGTTCAAATTGTTTAGCAAACAAATGCGCAGTTATGTGTATATATGTTTGCTTTTATTTACATATATATAAATTTTGGCTAACTGAATTAAAAAAAAAAAAAAAAAAAATATGCTAGCTACTCTTTTTTTTTTTAATGACAAGCCATAAAAAATAGTGAGCAAAACATGAACAGCATAAATAAAACAGTCAAAAAAAAAGAAAAAAAAAAAAAAAAAAAATATGAATAGGCAATGTTGTTTTTTTATATATGCATTTATTTACATGTAACATAGATGGTATCTATAACAAGAATAAGCAATTAATTTTTGGTAATTTAGGGTGGGTGAAAAAAAAGAATTTTTTTAATTAATAAAAATTTACAGAATTAATAAAAAAAACTTAAATGTTTAAAAATTAAAACCTCCTTTAATTTCTTTAATATGCCTTATGTATTTTTCTCTTCTCCTTTTTGTAAGTATGCAAACAAGTACGCATAAATAATGTGCACGTACACGAATATATACATATGCATTTACGTATATATGTACACTCGCCAAAACTGCTTTGATTCTTTCAAAAAAAATTTATAAATTGTGTAGAGTATGCATTCTGTCCTCAAAAAGAGGAAAAGCATGCCTTCCAAAAATAAGAAGCCAAATTTATTCCACGCTTTTTAAATGCTTTATTACAAAAAAAAAAAAAAAAAAAAAAAAAAATGAAGAAAAAACGAACACTTTTTTGTAAAAAAAAGAAAAAAGGAAAAAAATTTTCGCTTACATAAAAGTGAACACAGTTACTCGTATAAAAAAATGAATAATCGAGCTTGTAAAAAGATAAGCAACTTTGCTCACATTTAAAAAAAAAAAAAAAATATGCATATAAAACAATTCGCGTATAATATTCTTGAATGGAGAACATAGGAAAAAAACAACAAAAAAGAGGCCAACATGCACTTTCTACGTAATAAGTTTCACTCATACGTACGTGTGCGGATTTTTCTTTTCTATTTTTGTATTTTTCTGTTTCTGCATTTTTGCACTTTGGTATTTCTACATTTCTGCACTCTTTGCCTTTCGCTGGTATCTACATGTGTACATGTGCTATTTTTTTTTTTTTTTTTGTGGGTGCATAAGGGCTTGCACAAAACACATATGTTGCATGCGATTATGTGATATACTTTGTGCAAATGTATATAAGTGACGTACACAGGGAGAAGTGTATAAAAACGCAAATGCATGTGATATAGATATATATACGTATTGTTAATTTAAACAAGGCATATATGCTCACTTTTACAAAAAAAGAAGAAAAAAAAAAAAAAAAAAACGTACACTACATGAAGGTATGAAAGAGTTGGTGCTGTTGTTTTTTTAAAGTGAAAATTTTGGGAGATTAAAAAAAAGGCACATAAATTAACTACACTCTATACGCCTTTTTTTTTTTTTTTTTTGTGTGCCTTTTGAAAAATTAAAAATAATAGGTAACCATAATGCAGACGATGGTGATGTAATTTACGCACAAGGTGAATTTTAAACGGGCTTTAATTAAACACAAACTTTTTAAAAATTTACAATTTTGAATCCTGTCAAGGGTAATTCACTAATTTTAATTTATAATTACGTACAAAATTAATAAAAAAAAACACAGCATCTTCAGGTGTGTGTTTTTTACTTTTACATACATATGAAAAGGAACACACGAAATGGTACAGGCATACGTAAATCGCGCACGTTTATGTGTATTTGTAGAAGTGACAATTATACCCTTGCTTCTTCACGCATTGCATACGTATTTTTTTTAAAAGTTCAATGAACAGGTTAGGGGGAGAGGATCAAAAAAAAATAAATTACACTGCAAAGCGGTTTTTTGCGGCTGATGCGATTGGCTGCTCTTTGTTACGATGCAATATGTACTTGTTAAAAAAAAAAAAAAAAAAAAAAAAGGAAGAACAAAGTAGTTGTAACTGACGGGGGGACATACATATGTAGCGGCACATATATTACTTAGGGGGCAGGTTTATATCATTGGTAGCTGCTTTTAACACACAGAACGTACGCGTACGTCAGTAGACACATGTTAAAAAGAAATATGATTTGCAATTAAACCAAATGTCCATTTGCGTGAGTTATGTATATGATTAATTAAAACAAATTGTACACACATTCGCGCATACATATATGCATAAGCAAGGTCGCATACATACACACGCATATGCGTATAAATACTTTAATTAAAGGCACAAAATTAAAAAATTGAATTCAACTTTGCCTCATTAACGGAAGCGCGAATGAGCATTTGCGTGAACCATCACAAAAAGTGTTTTAAAAACAATTTAAAAACTTTAAGTGTGTAAAAAGAAAAAAAAAAAAAAAAAAAGAAGAAGAAGAAGAAGAAGAAATGAAAAGGACTATATATGTTGTGCATGCGTTTATGTATGTGGCTCATTATAGTGTTAACACGAATATAAGTTGTAATTGTTGTGTTGTCGTGAAGAACACTTGCAAAGCCGCTTAATTCTTGAATGCATGGAGTTGAATACAGAAATGCGAGCGTGTATACAAGCATGTGTAAGGACGCGCGTCAGCGATCACATGTTAACACGTAAGTGTACACGCACATGTGAATGCAGAGGCAAATGCAAAATGCAGAACAAAAGCAAGTGCTAACGCATAAGAGTGCGCGCCCACGAACAAAGGTTTACATGTACATATGTCGCATGACTCATGTGGAGGAGGCAAAGTTGCCTTAAATAATTTTTAATTAGTTAAACAAGTTTACAATGAAAAAACGTAAAAACGACTAATAAGATAAAAAAAAAAAATGGAAGTGCATTTAAATTGTTGCAGTGAATTTTTTGTAAACAACACATGCTATGTGATATTAAATTAAATTACACACATATACACGAAAGTATACATATCTACATCACGCATATGCGAACGTACATGTAATGCAACGTTCATGCAAAAATTGAACCATGTAAACGTGACTTCTGACAAGCCCTGGGTACACGCAAATGGCTTAGGTATAAAAATTTATGTTCTCTTCTCTCAAGCAAGCGAATGAAAAAAAAATTGTGCAAAACGGCGTGTACCGTGCAGTAAAGCGGGAGGCGGCAGAACAGCCAAGTGGTGAAGCGGTGAAAACACATTTACAACTTTTTTTTGTCAAAATTACATGTGCACAAATGTACATATCTCTTCTTCTGTGCATATAAGCATTGGTGTACTAAGGGGGGTAGAGTTGTGTAAAAAAAAAAAAAATTAATTCGTAAAAATGGCATGATTTGAATGTACGCAAAAAGGAGTACTTTAAAAGGGGGATGTGGAAGGAAGGCAGAGCTTTACCACGATGAACGTAGCAAAAGAGATGTAAAAGTTAAAAATGCACCTATATACTCTACGGTACGAAGGAGTTACTCACAGGTACATTGCGTTCGCCTCTATGTACGTACGTGTATCTGCACGTACACGTGGGAGTACACAATTACCGTACAAGCATTACCTACAGTACACGGTTAAAGCAGCTTCACACCACATAGAGGTGAAGCTGTACGTTAATTAGGTAGTACATAAAATGAAGGCACATATGCGGGGAAGAGGGGAGGGCAGTTGCACACAGGTACATGTAGAAGTTGTATACGAGTCCACGTCAATATGTATAATATTTACATAAGAACGAATTCATTACTCTTCTTTCCGCAAGGGTTAAAATTAGGGATTGTTAAAAAAAACAAAAAAAAAAAAAAAAAGGAGAAGATCGTTGCAACTTTTTTTTCCCTCTTCAGTTCGACATTTTTCATTAGTGGAATATTAAACTATAAAAGAAAAGAAAAAATTGTAGATGTGATGTATCTAGTAGGGTAAAAGTTGCATCTTCCTGTTCACGAAGGAAACAGATAGAGGGGTGTAATTACAAGTTTCTAACTCTGATTTGTACACAGTGCACATGTACATATATTGCATGTATACGTTTTACGTTTGTGTTCAGGTTAAAGCTTTTTCTCTCGCTCGGCCATCAGTCGAATGTGAGTAATTATTACGTTACGTCCCGTTACGCAACATTGCTTTCCTCCCGTTGATTTTTTTTTCTTTTTTTTCATTTTTATCAAGTTTGTTTTTTTTTTAGTTACACGAACCCTTCAGCGTGACTTCGTAAATGTGTTTAATCAATCGGTTCTAATTGGTTAATCGGTTATTCGGTTTAATTTTTTTTTTTTTTTTTTTTTTTTTTTTGTTCTGTTCTGTGTTAACTTTTTTCTTCCGTTTTTTGCCAAAGTTGGTTACAACTTTTTTTTTTTTTTTTTTTTTCTTCACATGTATAAAGTACATATGTACATCTTTATGATTCACATAAAATGATTACACGCTGGCACATGTTTTCGTCATGTAAATAGGAGTGTTCCTTTTTTCACCTTCATTCCAATTTCGTTTACTTGTTTATTTTCTTTTTCTTTCCCTGTTGATGTTGATGTTTTTTTTTTTTCTTCAATTTTTTTACATGAACATGAATTGCGAACTTTTTTTTCCTCTTTTTTTTTTTTTTTTGTGACACATTTCCTTTTTTTCAGCGCTTTAACTTCTTATTAAACCGTGCCACTTTGTTCTTTCTGCTTGATGTAGGGGGCGAACAGAACGTGATCGCGAGTGTGCACATATACGCCAACATGAATGTATATACACATATACATATATATACCCCATGTACATTCTACCGTGCACGCTTATTTTTTTTTTTCCGCTCCTTCGAACATCTGGGCGCCTGCGATGTACCATCTAACAACTTCCACCTTGCATGCGAGTGAGGTCCTTTTTTTTTTTTTTTTTTTTCCACCACTTGATTAAGCGGTTCGCCGTTGTGCAGACTTCTTCGGGAGTGTACACCTATGCCGCTACATATGAATATAAAAAAAAAAAAAAAAAAAAAAAAACTTTCAAGGTACGCCGTACACTGTACTTTTTTTTTTTTTCCTTCACGTAATCAGGAACATTTGTGCATGTAGGAGGAAAAAGCTAATATGTAGTCCATCTGTGTATACCTTTCCTCTTAACTAGCGCGCAACTTTTTTTTTTAACCTATTTCTTATCATTTCACCATAACAACTTTTCACTGTCCACCTTCTGGCTTGCTTTTCACCAAATCTTCCTTTCAGACTTTCCTGCGAGGTGTTCCCTTTGGCTCCCCTGTTTATTTTTCCCACTCGATAAAGAACTAAGAGGAGAGGATGGGGGGTGCCTAAACGCACGCGGAAAAGCGCCTACACACACGTATACATTCATACACTTGCACAATTCTACTCTTCCGCATTACGCAACTCTCTGGGCAAGTCAGCATAGTTCCCTTCAGAGCCACCCCAACCTCTGTTTAAATTGCCTAAAATTAGCACATCATACAGGGTGAAAAAAAAAAAAAAAAGTATATAAATATACACACGTAAGGACATATAAACCAAATTAATAAAACCGCGCATGCAAATGCGTTCCCGTTCTGTGCCGAGCACTCTTCCTCCGTTCCACAGCGTTACACATTTGATCCAACCGAAAGTGCCTGTGCATGGATCAGGTATGTGCAGAAGTTGCACATCGCGGACTCATCCTTTTTAACATTGTGATTTGGACAAGTTATCTTTTCATCACTTAGAGATAAAAATATATTTACTATCCCCATTTCGTTGGCTATTTTCCTTGCCTGGTCATATAAAAAAACGAGGGGCTTTCCATACTTGTCGTTTCGTACTTCTATGTCGTTCATGCTTAGGCCATACTTGGAAATGGAGCTTAGACCTCGCCCCATGGACTTGACGATCGCTTCTTTCGATGCGAACTTTTTGCTTACGTGGATGGCCAGTTTCAGTGCGCAATTTGTCGTGAGCCTCTGCGCGAGGCTCCGCTCAGACTGCTCAAGGAAGACCCCACCACAATTCGCTTTGTCATCACTCTTACCAAATTGGTCATTCAAATTATCCCCCAGTTGGTTACACCCCACCGCTTCGCCGAGGTAACCTTGGGCTAACTCCCGAAGCTCAAGGGAACTCAAAATTTTACGCAAGAAAAACGCCCCATTTTTTTTTTGCAAAATTTTGTAAATCCTATTCACGTTCAGAATATCTGTCCCAAACCCAATAACGTAGTGGGAGTAAAATGTGTGTGTATAATGATGGAACTTAAGATACTTACTGATCATGTCTTCCTCTATGTCCATAAATGCGTTATACTCGTCTGCATTATTTACGTGATCCTTGTTCGTTAGATGTATTAATCCATGGAGAACGTACAGCGCCAAACGTTCTTGCACGCAGAAAAGGGTTCTAAACAACTTGTTCACACCTCGCGGGCGCACTTGCTCCCAGTTTCTGTCTTCGTCCTCGCGATTGTCCAGTGTGGACACACCACCAATTTTTTCCACCTTTCCACTTTCGCTGCTTTGATCATTCAACAAACTGCGTTCGTAATTAACCCGGGCCAAGACACACTCCCTGCTTATGTACGCGGGGCACAAATAAATGTCGCCGGACCTCAAACACCTCCCGCCAGGTATGTCGCTACCTTGCAGCTCAGAATTACCAGAAACGCCTTGCCCATTGTCCACATAATGCAAAAGGGAAATGATATCAGTCGGTTCATTCTTTCGCCTGTGCGTCTTGTTCAACTCCTTCATTTGGTTCAAACTCACAAAGGTTATATTCAATTGAAAATCTTCAAAACGCATTAGGCGGATAAGTTTCCTTATTTCCTTCTCAAAATTGGCGAGGTCGATGGGTACTTCCGTCTGGTTATTTACAATTTCAAGGAAGGAATTTATTTCGTAATTTTCTCCCCAGACGGTGTCACTCCTTCCGTATAAGCTGTTGTACATGTGATCCTCTTCTCCTAATGTCCCCCTCATAATATTTCTGTTTATCTGGTTAAACATTTCTTCATCATTACCCCCAACCATGAGCACTTTTGTTAACCTACTCATGTAACGTACACTTTTCCATTTTGATTCCCTCCCTAGGGGACATATTTTTCCAAGTACTTTTTCCGGACATTGAAAATTATGAATGTAAAAATAACGCGCTGCTGATTTGGAATTCTTTCGCTGCATTAACTTTAGCTTCTTAACTGGATGGACTGAGATCAGGCTTCCCAAGGGATTTTGTTTTGTCCCTTTGAAGTAGGCCCGATAAAGACAATTAAAAGGTGCCTTTCGCTCTGAAGAACTATCCCTGGATTCATATGGGGAGATATAATTCTTACCACCGGGCGGACGCCCCATTTGGATGCAACTTTTTTTCTTCGTAATCCGTAGCGAATGTACCATCCTTGGTACCTTCTGCTTCTTCACAAAAACAAGCCAATATAGAAATAACACTTTTACTACTTTCGTGCAAGCACTTCTTATTTTATGGGTAGCAGAACCCGGCATTATAATTGGGTCCTATTTTCTCAGGTGAGCGTTAGATACTTCCTTGCAGAACTACAGATATGTACGCTTCTGTATTGATGCGTTCTTAACTCTTCTACGATGAAGGTGTGCCGGGGGCATTCACAAAATGCCCTCATAAGGTATACCCCTCCCCCCACTTTACTCATGTACCTACAACTGAATTGCGATGCCTGGGCAACTCACTCAGGAGGGGTGGGAGAAAAATACAACTCAACTTTTGGCAAAGGCGTGTGTCACACGTGTAACGAGAGGAGCAAACGGATTGACAATGCTACCCTTTTTGCAACAAATAGAGGTATAATTTTTTTTTTTTTTTTTTTTTTTTTTTTTTTCCTGCGGCTATGTCCCATACGACTTCACAACGGATCAACCCACCAGAACCATTTCGTTGCTACGAAGAACGCCACTCAAAAAAAAGTACTCCACCACCTACGAGTGAACAGATCATCAAGCCTCCCCGCGCATCGGAGATGTAACATTCTTCCAGGTTGCTCCTGACTCAAAAACAATTTCAGAAGGAAAAAAAAAAAAAAAAAAAAAAAAAAAAAAAAAATACTCTTCTCATATTAACCTCCTACGCCACAATGAAGTTCCTCATTTTTAATGATGAAACGTCTGAAAAGGAACTAGCCCAGAGCGGCAAAAGTGACAACCACCGGGGAGAGGGTTGGTTTCCCTGGGTGTATATTTGGGGGGGGGTACACACCCCTGGAGATAACAACACATGTACTAAAGCACCTCGTTAGATTAACTACCTTCCATTTGAAGCTCCATCGTATGTGTGAACCTCCCCCATCAAACGGTATTCTCATGAATAACTAGCGCAGTTTATCTTCATCCCCATGTCATTCCAGGACAGTGTTGTACGCCCACCATGGGGACAAAAAGATGGAAATCAGAGGAAGCCTTAATACTTAGCGAACTAGGGAGGGGTACCACAGGAATTAATTTGCCCACCAGGCTATAGTGGCGCTACTATTCGTTCGGAAAGTTATAGCGCCCGAATACTTGCATGTGTGTGCAGCGGTGCAAGCGCGTACACTGCAGTCACCTTGTCGCAAAGATAACGTAACGGAGGCGCGATGTTGGAATGATTCATGATCACCCTATGCTTACTTTTGCAAAACCTCCCTGAAAACGCGCACACATGTACATAAAGATTCCCATTCAATAAGCTGTCAAAGTGAATGCCTTCTCGATATTTTCCTAAGGTTACGTAGTGTCTATCGGAGCCTCATCATGGGAAGGGGGGGAGTAAAACTCACGGATATGTAATCACCTTGTTAGTAACTCCTACACCAGATGACAAATATCTACTTATTTGCGATATCTCCTTTTATGTTTGTTTGGCAACTTTCGGAACACCACCAATAGGTGCAGTTGTGTGCAAGGTAATGTAGATATAACGAAACACAGCAACGATTTTTTTTTTTTTTTTTTTTTTTTCTTCAAACAATGATATTGACACTTGAGTAAGGCTTATTATTTTATTTATTTATTTTTTTATATCTTCCATTTGCCCATGTAGCAAATTTTTTTTTTCTTCTACACTCCTTTATGTCACTTCCAAGCGATGTTATTCCCCTGCTGATAAGGAATAAGACATTTCGTATGTTATATGTGAATGGGGATGGAAGGAATGATAAGCATATATGCACACAAGTTTGTATCCATTTTCCTTTTTTTTTTTTTTTTTTTTTTTTTATTTGGTGTTTCACATTTTAGTAATTTTAAGGAGTTTTATTCACCACATAACCTTTTGCCTCTCCAAGTACAGGGTTTAGATTTTGTAAAAAATTAGTAGACACATATGAGAAGGGGTAGATTGACACGAACCATCTGCACAACTGCGGTTTTTCTGAACCTTAGGGGAGTATTACATCTATCAGAATTTCCATAACGAATGTAGATAAGCACAGTCATACATTGGACTTTAATCTACCTCTTTTCTATTTCTACTCCGAACTAGCAAAAACGATGAGCCAGCGAACGAATGGACACCTCAGAAAGAAGGATCCCCCGGAAGAAGAGCACCAAACAGACGTGCTCATTGTTGGGGCAAGCACAGGGGGCCTTCTGCTCTCTCTCGACCTCGCACGAAAAAATGTAAACCACTTGGTGATAAATTCGTTTGACAAAAACAAAGAAGAAATAAACGGAGAAGACATAAATGAGCAATATTTACTCTATCCAAGAACGCTGGAAATTCTCCATGATTTAAATATCCTGTCAGAGGTACGAAACAAAAGCTTAAAATTGACAGGCGTTAGTTTCTACGTTGGAAGTAAATTAATAAATAAAACGGACAAAACTTTTTTTCAAAATTGCAATGGATCAACATCGTATATGTTAAGTATAAGCAAGACCACGCTGAATAATATCCTGAGAAAAAAATTGGCTTCCATCAATTCGGATGTCGTGCAGGATGGCACCATTCTCTGGGGGCTCAGTCAGAACACTCCATCCACGTACACAAAGGAGAAAAGGTACCGTAAAGATAAGAGTACCACGAATATGCACGCATATTTGCACCATCAACAGGCAAAAGAAAAAGTGAAAGGGAGAAGCAGGAATAAAAATAGAAGTTGCAACGACGTGAAAAAGATGTACACCTTACCCTCACTGCTTAAGAGAAGACAAGAAAAAGCGGGTGACGACATGAACGGCCATTTGGGTGAGGAAAAAAAAAAAAAAAAAAAATTCACTCCGAGGGGAAGCCAACAAAGCTCGTCCATCAGCAGCTGTAGCGACCACAACGGAAATTACACAAATTGCTTGCAAGCGAATTCAGAAAATTCATTGGACAGATACGGATTTCAGAACTCATCTATCGATACGGGTTCCAGTTTTTCGACGACCATCTATGGTAACCACTCTGGGAATAGCACCTGCGAAAATGGCTTCTTTCAAGGTTCATCAGGTTCTCCCCTAAACAAAATCCTTAATGAGGTTCATAGTGCACCTACGCCTACGGTGCATGTACGGGTGTTAAAGAACACAAAAAGGGAGACAATACATTATACAGATAATTACATAGAAGTGGCTCATGGTCGTAAAAAAAAAAACGACAGACAAATGCACAGTCCTGATGAAAATATAATGGGAAAAACACTGTGGAGAAAGGGTTTATTTTTTGGCAACGAAAGGGGTAAGAATGGCCTACTGGAAAAAAATGCACACGACTATTTATCCCGAGAAAACTCCACAAGGTGTACACTAAGGGGGGCTCCAAGTACCTCCCACACACACCAAAAAGAGAAAAAAATAGAAAAATCACACTACTGCTCAATTAGCAGTAAATTTATAGTTGGCGTTGATGGAAGAAAATCTTCAATCAGAAAACTAGCAAACATAAAAATGGACGAAAAGGCAACTCACCCAATCGAGTACATATCTGTAGATGTGTGCGCCAAGTGGAACATAGATATGAGCCACTACAATTTGACCCTCCTTCAGTCGGAGCATGGCTTGGCCACATGTTTTCCCATTCTCACTGACATGGTAAATATTTACGAGCAAACATTTTTCTGCAATGACGAAGCATTTGCGCATGTGATTGAAGGAACAGAGGAAAAGTACAACCTTGAAGGGAACCTCCGGCAAGGGTGCTCTTCTCTTAAAATGATGCACCCTGTTGAAAGGGCACCTCGTTTGTTTGGGGGGAAACCCACAGAAGAGCGAGACGCAAGGAGGCAGTCTCGTCTACCTGGTGAACCCGATCAATCACCTGAATCGTATCAACCGTGTGAACTACGTCTACTGCGAAATGGCCTCGCCAGGAGAAACGCCAAGGAGGGCCCTCACCAGGGCGAAAGCAGGAGGGGAACCAATCAAGGGGAGAATGAAGATTTGTCCAAATGGGGAAATGTAGTCACCGAAGAGGGGAATTCTAAAAAGGAATCAAAAGGAAGTCCACGTGGAACCGTGGAAGATGAACCTGTGCAAACCACCATGGGAAAACTTCTACGTGACCCCCACCAAAGGGTAAAAGAAGCGGGGATTACAGACCCACATAGATTAGATCACGAGACAGGTGCATTATCCCCATATGAAGATACACCCAATTTAATTACACCAAGTGGTGAGCATCCAGATAAACCAACGGATAATAGGATTGACTGGATTGAATCCGCCTCTAGTGCCACATCATCAGAATGCCTATCCGCAAGGGAACCTCAAAATAACCACACCGAACGAACGAACAACCTATCAAGGGGAAGAAATCCACGTGGCATTTCTGACAACTCCGTTTTATCAGAAGAAATTTGCATTGCGGAAGACCCCTCTGGGTGGGGCGAAAATGGAACACAGGAGGGGTACCTCGTTAAGTGTCATCAGGTTAAGGCTAAAACGGATGGGGACAAATGGAGGGAAAGGTACGTAGGAAATATGGACAGAAGAAATCTCAACAAACCAAAGGATGAGAATAACATTGAGGGGAGAGATGCATCTGCTCGGGGGCGCGAATCCAATGCAGCGGTCCATTCAGAGGGCAGCAGAACCAGGTCACAGGGTAGTGATAGAAACATAGGAGCAAAACAACAGGACAACAGTGCTATTGGAGAAAATACAAATGATGAGAGTGATTTCCTAAAGGAAGTGGAAAATAAATGTGCGAACGGAAAAGTGAGGAAGGCATTTTTCGAGGGTGAGGAACTGTGGGGATGTCCCTGTGAAGGTAGCCCTGAAATGTGTACCACGAATGGAACTCCCCCCAAAAGGAAGCGGTTCATCACAAGCAATCATTCAAGCGATCATTCGAAGGACCATTCGACTGACCACTCGAACGACCACTCGAACGACCATTCGAACGACCATTCGACCAACCATGCGAGTGATAATGTGAACGTGTTCTCCGACGCAGTGAGCAACAACTCAGGGTGCACCCATCCACCCCGTAATTCCCCCCTTAGAATAGGCAGGGGGGGCTACAACTGGCACTTGACCATATGCAGGAGAGCAAACAAACACCCACATGAAGTAGTAACCTCTCGAGTGAAACAGACAAACGAATTGAACCACATGGAGGTTATTCACCTGATCGAAAAAATATTCCCCAAAGTAAAAATATTTTATATATACAATTTGAAGAGAGGAATTCATAGAGACCAAATGTGTCAACAGTTCTATAGACAGGGAATCATCCTAGCAGGGGAGTCCAACTGTCTGTACAACCCCCTGTTTAACATAAGCATTAATTTGACTGTACATGATGTATACAGCATTGGATGGAAATTGAAATATCTCATTGCTTATAATTCATCTCCCATTTTATTGGAGGCATATCAGAAGGAGAGACAGTACATTTCTCAGAAGGTCCTATCATGGAGTAGTGAAATGATTAATTTTTTTTTTTTTTTGAACAATATAGCTAGCTACTATTTTGCCTCTCTCCTAAATTGCTGTGTGAGGACGATTAGCAGGTTCACTTCGACTTGGAATCTTTTGGATATGGTTTACAAAAAAACGTTTTTGCTCCAAAATGACTACTACAGATTAGGCCTTGTACACACGTCAGCTCAACTGACAAGCAGGGATTTCATGTGTGCAGACCGGCCAAGGAATTGCGTTCTTAGATGTGTTACCATCTACAGTAACACTTATCAGGAAGATAACACTGTTCGCTTGTATGACTACCTGGGTGGACATGCACATACCTTAATTTTGTGTATATGCCAAATGGACCCCTCCAGAATTTGTGCTTGTAAAATGGATTTCCCAAAGCGATGCCCCGATATTATGAACTCGTTTTCCTTCAAAAGGGAGGCAGGAAGTTTGCCCCATGGGTACTCCCACGGTGGTTACTCCAACCTTGGTTGGTCCAACCACCATGCGGATGCCTTTGACAAGTTGAAAAAAATTGGCAGACTGACTTATGGCGCTATGGCCAGGGGCAGGCGTGGCTCACCGCTCAGCATCCTCTGGGTTGTGTGCGGTGAACAAAAAAACGAGTTCGCACGCAGACACTCTATCGTTAGTGCGGGCACCGACACGAACGCCAGTATCCCCAGGAATGGAAAGCTTCTCTCAGCCATCCTTTCTATTGTATGCCCCCAGATAATGCACAAAGGTACTATCCAGGGTAGTAACTCTCCGCTGAGTGCCCTTCTTACCGAAATAAGGGCCACCAAAAACTTGGGCAAACAAACAATCCTCTACGATTTCATGAGCGACTTCCAGAGGCAGTTAAACATCAAGTTAGGTGCGCCCTGCGTTCCCACCGATTTGTGCAGATCCAGATCAGCCATGTATATTTTTGTTCGTCCCGATATGCACATAACACACATGAATTATGTGAACGACGAGAATGAGGTTACAGCCTTCCTCGATTACGTGTACAGCTTTTACGGCTAAGGGGTCGACAAGTAAAGCACATCCAGCTGCCGGTGTGGTCGTAAAGACGAACCATATATGGTTCCACTTTTTCTGAATTCTTCTCCCACTTATGCATCCGCATAATCCTGTCAGCGCTGATTTGCGCATGGATCCAAACGAGTGTTAATTTTTTTTTTTTTTTTTTTTCTGCACTACGTACCCCTGCACATGCATAATTAAGGCGATGTTGTAATTTATTACCCCTCTCGACGAGAAATAACTCTCATGAGGAACACAATCTCCACCATGATATGCAACATTATCGTCCACCGACATGTTAAAATTCAAAATTCGTACGCGAAAAAATGAAGAATTGCACATTTTTCACGTCTAATTTTTTTTTTTTTTTTGGGGGGGGAGGGCATCATTTAGCCTTTTTACACACACACATAAAAGTGCTTAGTTATTTTTAAGTAAAAATAATATAACCAAACAAATGAAAAGGGGATGTTACAAAAAAGGATTGAATGAACAGCTAATTTGCGCACAATGGTACACATTCTTCGCGTACGAGTAGCGCTGCTGTTCATACAACAGAGGGAAATGGATTGGAAAATTTTAAAAAATTAATTGGGGTTACACTATTCCTTTTTTTAACCCCAATTTTCGTTACACATAATTTTTAATTTTTTCCATGAGTTTTTTTTTATTTTTCGTTTTTAAATTTTCCTTGTATTTTTCTTTATTTTTTTTTTTCCTGTACATGTACTTTAGCTTGCTCTTTGCGTACTCCTTGGTGTACTTTTTTATATGGGGTTGCCATGTTTCGGACAACTTCTTCGTGGAGTTCTCGGAGATGCATCCCTCCGAGTCGCAGCTGGAGTATGCCGTCAATTCGCTCTCTTCGTCTCCGCTGACTTCGTCACTGCTGGCTTCGCTGCTCATGCCCTTCGTGCGCTCCACCTGGTGTGCACTCTTTTCTGAAGCGCCACCACCCACCTCATCTTTCCGTTCGCTCGATTCGATTTTCCTTTCCATCTCTTCCTCAGATATACCGGGGGTATCATCATGATGGTCCTTCCCTTCATCTTGGGTCTTCTCCTCCGTATGAATGCATTTCCCATTTGTAGGTGATTCTTCATCCTTCATGGGGCTACTACCCCCTCTCCTTTCGGTATCCTCCTCCAAACTTCCCTTAATGGAAGCGAGCTGGTCCGTCACTACCCCTTGTGCACTCTCCATGTCATTGTCATCCAATCCGTCAGATCTTTTCTCGAACTTGTCACTTGCCTTCTCCCTTTCCGTGTTGCTCTCGTAGGCGTCTTTGTACTTCCCTTCAGAAGAGAAGGAGTCCTCCCTCTGGATTCCCACGCTGCGAGGGGTTTCCCCCTGAGTGCTCTCGCTAACGGTGCTTTGGCGGTTTGCTCCACTTCGGTGCATTTCTCCACTGCGACGGCTTCCATGACTTTCGTCACTCTTGTCAATGTCTTCACTCTTGTCAATTTCGTCACTTTGGTCCATTTGGTCCATTTGGCCCATTTCGTCCATTTCGTCCATTTCGTCCATTTCTTCAGTTTGCTCCGTCCCGCCGCTACAGTTCGGTTGCTCGCTCCCGGGGCAAATCGAGTCGGACCCATCATTCTGCAGGACGCCCATCAGGGCATGCTCATCAGAGCTGGAAATTAAATTTTCGTCCACCACAATTTTGTCATTACTCATTAAAATGACATCTTCATAAACAGGGTAATCTTCAATTTTTATTTTGTATTTTTTATAAAAGTGGTTAACCACACCTCTGACGTCCCGATCGAAGTACAACTTGGCATTCGCATGTTGCAGAGAAACTATTTGGGGGAAGTCGATAACAGTTATCTTCTCATCATCATCTATCAGAATGTTAAATTCATTAAAGTCTCCATGAATTATATTTGCCTTGGCAAATTTAATGATAGTGTTTATTAAAACGTCAATTATCTTAAAGGGGTTACTAATTTTTACGTGTGATAGGGGGTACCCATTTACATATGACATAAGAATCATATGCCTGTTTAGGTCATAGGGTTTGGGGACAGGGAAATTATTTTCATACAAAGCTTTTAAGTAAGCATATTCTTTCGTTGCAGCTATTTTGGACAGGTACAGCCAATTTCGAAAATTTTTCTTCCCATAATAATCCCTATTATTTTTTATCGTTCTAAATGATATTCTACCTAACCTGTGTATTTTTAAACACAACAAATTTCCGCTAATATCTTTACATATGTAGATGTCTGATTCTTTACCAACTCCTATTTGATTGCCAACACTTTTTAGGGTACCCCTATTTATAAATGCTCTTAGGGCTAGAAAGTCATACCCTAAATAGGTTAGCTTGTACCCATCGTACTTTTTATTTTCATGACTGATCAGCTTGTTCTTGAGCAGCTTCTTCAGCACACTGGTTATGCCTTCCTTCCTTAAATTCGCTATGCTCGCTATTAATGACACAGGCAGGTACTCATGGTTCCGCATGCCCATTTCTATCGCCGTAAGTACTCGGTACTCATTTTTCGACAAAAAGCAAAAGCACGAGATGTCCAGCTTCATTGTTCTCGGGGTGCGGTGACTACAAATGCGCACTTCGCGTGGCTAGAATGTATTTTCTGGCGACAAATTCTCGGGAACGCTATTCGCTCCTTTTTTATGTTGTTCGTTCTTCCTTTCTTTCTTTGTTCGTTTTTTTTTTTTTTTTTTTTTTTTTTTTTTTTTTCTGCTCCTCTTCCACGCGCTCCCTACTTTGGATCTATTTCATCTTACTATATTTGCACACGTGAACGTTTCTTCTTTTTTGGTTAGAAAAATACTCCTAAGAAATTTCCTCCCCCCTTCTATGTGACCGCTATCCCACCATGCCTTTCTCTCTCCTCTGTTTTTCCCGTATTTTTAATAAAATTTCCACAGAGCGTTCACAGTCTGACACACTTTTACGTAAAGGTCTTTGTAGGGGTACAGCATTACAGCTTGCGGGCATGTGCAGACGAGGATCTCCTCCTTTCCTGGACACATACATGCAGGAGGGAACGCAGTACAGATGGAATAACGCCCTTATAGAAACGTATCAACCTTCTTCAATCAACGCTCCTTTAGCTGATTTTATTTATTTATCTTTTTTTTTTTTTTTTTTGCCAATTCTTGCGTGAACAAATCACGTGGTTTCGACAAGGAAATGCGCAAAAAAACGTAGAATGCGACCCTTGGTTAAAAATATAGCACAACCCTTTGATGATTGCTTCTCCAGGGGGGGGGCTATGGAAAAAAACAACTTCTCAAAATGTTGTTCGTTTCCTGTTAAACTTGTACCTACGGGAATGTACTTCCGTATGCCTTGGAACTTTTCTTTTAACTTCTTCCTAATTCTCAATGTGTTCGTTCATATAAATTTCGTTCTCCTTCAAACGCTGATTGGCTGTATTTTTTTTTTTTTTTTCCCTTCAACGGCTGAGGTTTAATATTTATTTATTTTTTTTTTTGACTTTCTTCTCTTCTATATAATTGAGAAGATTAAACAAAAATTATTTTTAAAAGTTTTCATTGCAGGGCACAGCAAAAAAAAAAAAAAACAAAACAAAAAAAAAAAAAAAAGAAGAAAAAAAGAACTGTTTTGTTCTATCAGTTTATTTGTTTTGTTTTGCCTCAATTTGTTTTTCCTTCTTATTTCATCTTCTTTTAAATCCCTCACCTCAACTGGCTCCTCGTCAAGTGTTTTTTTTTTTTTTTTTTTTTTTTTTTGCATAACGTCATACATTTTTTTTTCGAAGATAAGGCAATTTTGGAAAAGGGGGGGAGGGGCCTGGCCGTCAGCGCGTGCTTAAGCATACATGGGGGCGTTGAAATTATGCTCCTCCATATGCGTACCCTATACATTTATAGGGGTACCACCTAAAGCTCGTCCCTATTTCTCATTTTCCTTTTTTTGTATGGCAACACAGGTGATGGAGAATATGAGATGAGGCCTAATTGGGCCCCCAGCAATTTTATTTTCCCCTTTGGCTTAAAATTTAGGTTGCCTATTAAGAAGACCTACTTGCAACGGCAGGCCTTTTTTTCATTTCCCTCATTCTTTGCTTCAGCTCCGCATTTTTTTTTTTTTTAACATCATTTGGACTAGTCCGCAGTTTTTTTTATTGCCCCTTTTTGTCGAACCGCATTTTACCCCCCCCTTTTTTCAGTTCTCCACTTTCTTTCATTTTTTCTTCTTTGGTTCCCTTTTTTTCGATTTTTTTTCGCTTTTCCCTTACGGTATGGTCAGCGCATCATCGTCTTAATGATGAAAAAGTTTCTGCCTTTTTTTTCCAAAGATGAAATAAAAAAAAATCTATATTTCCAAAAAAAAAAAAAAAAAAAAAAAAAAAAAAAAAAAAAAATTGCCTGAACATTACGTTAAAAAAAAGCCAAAAAAAAAACCAAGAAAAGCAAAAAAAAAAGCCAAAAAAAGTAAAAAAAAATATGAACAAGCAATAATTTTTTTATTTTTATCTTCAAAAACACCTAAACGCGAAACAAGCGAGCATACAAAAGCATCGTATGTGTTATGTATGTGCCGCATTGCGCTTAGGACTTACGCAAATATATTTCCACATATATGCTCGTAGGGGTAACGTTAGGTTGTACGTGTTACTCCATACGTTTGTACCAACTGCCAATAGCGAAGTGAAAATGCTCGAGGGAAACTTCATGACGCTTGCGTGAAACGGATAAGCATTCACCAAGTATATGATGACCAACCGACTGCGAAAGCTGGAAACGGTAAATAGAGCAGGAAGAACTGTCATTTGTGCGCTGTGACATGCCACTTTTGATTTACCACTTGTGACTGGCCACTTGTTACGTTCCATTTGCATTTCCTGGCCGCACTGCCCCCAGCTGCGCTACGAAGTGTGAAGCGAACGGACAACCCTGGCAAGTGTACAAACATAAACCGAAGCGAAAGGAGCCAACTTGCCAACAAATGAACAACAACAAGTGAGGCAACACAAAAGAGAAAGAAAAAAAATCCATCCAATCGAAGCAGAACAGAAAAGGCATGTACTTAAGAATAATTTAACTAAACTTGTAGGTTCCTCCACTACAGTTCTTTTCCACACATCAGTTAACGGGAACAGGATAAAAAAAAAAAAAAAAAATTCACATCGCCAAATGTCGACAAAATTTTATAGACCTTACAGCAACTTGCAGACAGCTCAGCCATAGCTTCGCTCCCCATTTTTATCATTTTACGTTTTATTATAAAATGAGAATTCACACATGTGTATGCCCGTACGCATAACTATTTAAGCAAACGTTTCTTTTTGATGATTATTCAGAGGGGTAATTCTTCATAGGGAAAACCCAATATATAAGGAAATCCCATTACAGAAGGGGCCAACCGTTAATTGTTGATTCAGAACGTAAGAGAGGATTTTTGCAGAGAGCAGCTCCTCTTCCCTTTCCCATCCCTGTGAGGAATAATCAAGTGTTTTACGTAGTTATTTCAAATTTTTTTTTTTTTATATTGTTTGAAGAAATTACCTTTTTGCCAACGCATTGTACAGAAGTGTTGTATTTGCACATGTATATCCACACAGATATATGGTTATATCTCCATGTGGCCGTCTAATGATGAATGGGAGAAAATCCACAAAGAAGGGAGTGCTTCCTTTTAAGTAATTTTTCCTCTTCATCATCAGATGACTTCACAAGAACGTGATTATGAGTTTGTTTGTAAGCGTACACAGATAAGGGAGGCACAGTAATCTGTTCTCAGCGTATTTGTACACATTTGTATAAATTTGCAAAGTTGTGTGATTGTCCCCGCCCTCCTAACTTCCCTTTTAACTGCATCTTGTTAGGTGCAAGTGTGAGTACATGTACAGGCGTGCTCATACACTTATGTTTATGTTTCTACTATATTGTGTATAAGTGCTCTTAACGGAATAAATCGGAAGATACACTTTAAAGTGAATCTTCACTTGTTTTATCGAAGCGTTGTAGTTTTCTACAACAGTGAGGTGTGTACCTTTGGTTGCGTGTCCGCCTACTTTTGTACATACGCTTTTTTTCGTCCGTCCGGATAGTTGTTGTATGGTTACATTGTTTCATTTTTGTTTTATGAAGCATGCGCGTCGCTATGTACAGAGGCTAATACGTGAAAAAGAAAAGAGAAACATAGTTATTGTGATATCTCACAGCACAGAAGATTCACGTCCAATCTCAAAGCGAGGGAAAAAAAAAAAAAAAAAAAACACCCATCAGAAGCAGAACCAAAAGTGGAATCAGAAGAAGGCACCCTATGTTTGCGCCATTTTACAACCCATCTTTACACCTCGTACGTATTCCATTTCGTACAGTGATAATTTGGTCCATAAGCACAATATCGAAATGACAAGTCGCCACGTAATAAAGGAAATTTCGCACACAAAATATAGAAGACAGGACAGAATCATCATGTCAAGGAGAGCCTAACCCATTCAGTACGAGTCAATTTGTATAGCACTGAAAAGGAAAATTTTCACCAGGATTAAACATATGATGGAGGAAAAAAAAAAAAAAAAAAAAAAAAAATATTTCAAATTTTAGCACCATAATGATTAATAATACTAAGGAGAACACCGATCTGTATACCCCAGAACAAGACAACTGGGTGCAATGTGATCGGTGTGAAAAATGGAGGAAACTTCCGGTCTATATTGACATGAATAACTTACCCAAAATATGGTACTGTAATTTGAATACGGATACCAGATATAATTCTTGTGATGTAGAAGAGGAAGTAGCTACTAATAATTCAGATGTAGCAAAAAATTTCTTTTCAGGGCACTTCAATGTTGGCCATCTCAGTACTGACGTGGAAAGGGGTCTACATTCAGACGATGTTACTCTTACGGATGGACGCAGCAACGCGACTCGTCTTATCGATCCCAGCGCTTGTGCTCATCATATAGAGGAACAGTATTCAGTGGAGGGGAAATCCTTCCACGCGAGTAGTTCCCATGCCTATGTTGCTAAGGAGCATGATGAGTCCAACGCAAATGTGATCAGGGGATCTCACCATAGTAATATCAACCATGGTAGTGGTAATCAAGACAACAATAAGCATTACAATGATGGTAAAATTTTCTCTTCCCATCCTGAGAAGCAGTTCTTTACACATGGAGAAAAAAATCCAGGGGTGGAACTGAGTAACACCGTTGCTTTTCCGCTTAGCAGTTCGAAGGATGTGAATGATCCAAAGTGTGAAAGCAAAAATGTACACATGGGAAGTAACGACAAACGTGTGGACAGCCATTTCGGCATGCATACCACACAAGTTAGTATAAATACCAAAGGGAAGCGCGAAAAACAAGGCGCGATGTTACCAAAGAAGCCGCACAAGCGGGAAGAGGGGGATAGGGGAAGTGGAATTCCAAGTTGGAACAACACAAATGGTGGCATGACGCCCTTCCTCAACCACGTTAATGTTAATATGAATGAAAGTTATTTGAATGAGGCTGAGGGGGAAGACGAACAGCGCACCCCCTGCTGTAAGCCAGAAAATGACATCCCCAATGTAGGCACCAAAAGTGGGAAGAAGAAAAATAAGGACACAAATGGAGGTACCAATAAAGGTACAAATAAAGGTACAAATAAAAGTACAAATAAGGGCACCAATAAAGGCACTAATAGGGGCACCAGTAAGAACGCCTATAAGATTGCGAATACTAATAGGCGGAAAAAGCTTTTAGCGCGGCACAAGCGAAACAACAGTGATGGAGAGATATACGAGAATCAAAGACTCAAGGAAGAGTATCCCCATAACAAGATGCACGCGAGCGACACAGATATGAACACAGCCAGCAACGTAAGAAGGTACAAGAATTTTAAGAAAAATGCAGGCAGTTCGGCCACCCCGTTTTATTCCTTTATGCACTCGATCGTTAACATAAATTTGAAAAATAAAATTAAAAAATCTTTGGGGAAGGAAAAAAGTAAAAAAAAGGGAAAAGAAGAATTTCTCAAGGGAATTTCCACCTGCGAAGTGAAGGAAAAAACGGAAGATAGCAATGAGGATGGCAATGAGAAGAGGGTTAAAGTGTCAACAGATAAAAAAAGTGCTAAGAAAAAAAAAAAAAAAAATGATCGAGCAGATGGCCCAACGAATCCCCAATTGGAAGACGACTCACACAGTAGTGTTAACTGTAATAGAGGGGTGTCAAACGGGGATGACATCCTCCAAAATGAGAATTGGCACATAACGAATCAACGCCTCGCCAAGGGTGAGGAAGAAGAAGAAGCAGAAGAAAGGATCCACGTACACAATGGGGTTATCTCGCACACGAATGTTGCGCAGAATTATATGACCTTGTCAAACAAGTCGCCTGATTTAGGAAAGAAAAATTCATCGAAGAAGGAACATCCCGATGTACATTTTGGGAGATCTTCGAATGACCAAGTCAATACCCCCCTCTTGACTCAACCGAACAATGTCATCGAGGAAAATCCATGTAACTCCACCGAGGGAGTATATCCCACCAACAACATCAGTCAGACAGTGAACGCAATCAATCCCCCCGCCAACAATGTAGTTAATTGGGTCCAGTGTGAAAGCTGCAAAAAGTGGCGAAAGGTGGACGCACATATTAACATAAACCTGTTACCGGACGAGTGGTATTGCCATCTTAATTTCTGGAGCAGATACAATAACTGCAAAATGGAAGAAGAAATATATATTGAAGAAAATCTGAACGCGGAATTGGGGCATAGTCTGGACAAAGCACAAGAGGGGGTACTTATGGAGGAGGAAATCATCCCCCCTATGGAAGATCCAAAAGTAGAAAAGAAAGGTAAGCGAAATGAGAAGAAGCAAATGAGCGAACGGGTTAGCAAGATGAATAATTCCACAAAGGGGAATGCAGTCCAATTGCAAGAAAAAGTCAATCACGCTGGGAAAGGAAAATCCAATAAAAAAAATCGAAATGGTATCAATCCCATGATTAGCAATAGTGATGTGATCAAAACAGGAGGAAAAAAAAATAACATGTCGAGTAAGTCAAATAAGAAAGTAGCAAAAGCTGAAGATTCTTTTGTACAAAATATGGTAGGCAATAGTTTGCATAATTTCCAGAATAGCATATTCAGCGAATATATGACAAATGAAAGAGATGACAGCGCTGTACCTTTCAGTAGCGAATATGAACTTCTGGATACTGTGAGGGCTGAACAGTTTTATAATCCCATCCTTAAGGACAGTTATCACCTTCCCTTGACTTGTGCAGAAGTGGACTCTCCCCTTTTTCCAACTAACGGGGGAGAGTACAATCCCTGCAACGATAGTGACATAATAATGAGTTATGGCAAAAGGGCCGAGACGCAAGAGACAGAGGAAACGCAAGGAACGCAAGGAACACAGGAAGAATTGTTTAATAGTTTGTCGCGCGCAACGTCGGGGTCACACAGAAGACATACTTCAGTGCATTCGGGAAGGGAAGAACCTTATAAAAGTGAACTTCAAAGAAGCAGTAGTTTCCTCGTGGGTAATGAAAATGGCTGCATGGAGAAGAACCGCTTAGGAGCTAACCTGATTGAGGCCACTCCCCGGGGAGGAACACCAGAAGGAGGAAGAAACCCCATAGACGTGTTAGAGGGTGCTAGCAAATTCTGGCATTTGCTAAACCATGAAAAATTAAGTTACTACTTAAACAACACCAATATGTATAAAATGTTTCATTCATTGCCAAAATATTATTACCATGGGGATGCCAGAGACAGTAGAATCAATGCGGAGGCCTTTCCAGAGATTTCCATGGAGAATCAAAACGCAAGCGACGCCACTTCCCTTTCGGGTGTCCATTCCGGTGTACATTCGAATGCCCATCCCGATGCCCATTTGTCGTATTACTCAGACCAAGGGAAGTCCAAAAGGTGCAACTCCTTTGACTTGGGGGTGACGACCACCGAGATGAACCACTTGGGGGAGCGAAACTACCTTTCGGACAGTGTCCTCGAAATAAAAAAACGCAAAAGGGAATTCATGAAGAGGAATGGCGAATACCGTTACACAGATCGAGTGTCAAAATCGTGGCATTTTCTACATCGGATGAGTGAAGATAACCACCAAGGTGGAACCATCCCTGGAGATTACTCTTACCAGAGGTACAGTCAATTTTATGGACCCATCAAAGGTGAATACAGTTCCTCTTACCCTGGGGCACAACCGGCTGCTTATGGCAAAAATATCGTGAGATACCTTTCTCCCCACGGGAGGAAGACTCATTATGCCAACCCCCTTGACAAACTGAACACCACCGTGGAGGCTTACCAACGCGACGATGACAAGAACGAGGGAGACAATGACAAGAACGAGGGAGACAATGACAAGAACGAGGGAGACGATGACAAGAACGAGGGAGACGATGACAAGAACGAGAGCGACAATGACGATGCCAACGATGACGGAAGCGAAACAAGGAACGATCGTGGAAGCAGTCGCGCATACCGATATGAATACCGTTATGGTGATGATCACCCGAAGGAGTACACCAAGGATGATGCGGAGCTTTGCGACATACTGGTGCAGAGGCTGCAAAGCGATAAGTACAAGGGGACCATAATTAACAGGAACACGGATATGGGGGTTCCCTATGGAAGATACGGAAGGAGAGCCACTGACAGCGACCTTGTTGGGGTGAACTATCATGGTGGCAACCAAAATAATAATACCGAAGGAGGTGTAGTCAAGGAAAGTACTATCAACCCCAACGATGATGAGCAAATGGAAAGTAATTTCGAGGAGGGCAAAAACCCACAAAATAACCACATTAATAGCAACCAGGAGATGAATAACAAAATAAAGAACCATTACGATGAGACGAGTGTGATCAACCACCTAAATGGGCAGAAGGATAACATAATTGTATCACACTACCTCCATTACAATTACAGTAAAGGTGATAAGACAGAGCAACAGTTGGACGACCTGCACAATTATCGGCTTCCCAGTATTAGGATGAATGACAGATTTGATATGATGGACCCCAGTTGCAAAGCATTCAAAGATGTTGAAACTTTACCAAGTGGAGCAAAGAGCAATTCCTTCTTGGGGAGCTCAACCTTTTTCAAAGAAGAAGAGCAGGATGTTAATCAATACGCGAATCAGGTTGACCACCTGACAAATGTGTATGAGGAGGAGATATACAGAAAGGGAAGGAGCAGTGATAACCTGTTGCCGCGAATATTAAAGAGCAAATCTTTGAGTAACCTTGAAAAAAGACCATACATTCATGTGGATCGAAATGAGCGCAACCTTCTTCCCATTAACAATAACACGAGCATACCGAAAAGCAGTTCTTACAACAGAATAAAATCTGATGATTATTTTTATCTACGTCCAGGAGAAGTTTCAAATGATAACTACGTCGTGAAGAATGACATGGGGAGTCAGATGGAGAAATCCATGAGAGACATGTTCTTAAGTAATTATTACGCCAAACTGGAAAGTGAAAAAATTGATACTTGCATCAAAAGCGACATTAACAATTTAACTTCGGATGATTATATGAAAATAGGAGAGTACCTCAGGAGGGGGAGAAGAGATAATGCCACGCAGGGTCATTATTCTTTAAAAAATAGCACTAAAGAGGAGGACGAAGTAGAAGAAGGAGGAAGTCGTGATATTAGGGGGTCTATCACCCCGAGCAATAATTCCTTTCTCAGTAGCAGCTATTTTAGTAGCCTCCCCAATGCGTACTCTTTTGACAAGCTGATGATGAAAATACCCCCTAGTGAAGAGATGGTGGATAGCAACCGTAGCCACCCCAGTGATGCTGATATAGGACTGGGGTATAACAATGTCTCGTACATCCCCACAGGAATGGATATAACATTGAATGGGAATAAGCAGATGAAGAGAACCTCACAAACGAGTGTGAAGAAAAACGCCCACAAGGGTTCTGTCATCCTGGGGAGTAGGGATTCGAACAGTAGGAAAACTGCCACGTGCGCCTCTCACGATAAGGGACTCCCAGAAAGTAAGAGTAAGAATGGGAAGATGAAGAACAATGAGGTGGTTAGCGTGAGGGGGCAATCAATGAGCGTTTCCACGAGAAGGAAAACAGTGGACAAGGGAACGGAGGAGAGGAAGAAGCAAGAAAAGCAGGACAAGCTGGAAAAGCAGGACAAGCTGGAAAAGCAGGACAAGCTGGAAAAGCAGGACAAGCTGGAAAAACACGGCAAGTTGGAAAAACACAACAAGCTGGAAAAACACGACAAGCTGGAAAAACACGACAAGCTGGAGAAGATGGAGAAGCCCACCAAACAGGACCAGTACAACGAATACACCACGTTCAGTATGGACTACAACGAAAGCAAAAACATAATAAAGGAGCTGATTCGAAATAGAAGCAACCTGCTAGGTGATTCCACTCCCAGGGGAAGCATGTTCGCCAAGTCTCCCCACATGGGGTCGCTACTCCAGAGCGAGTCTATCGAAGGAGGAAAAATAAAGACGACTATATTGAATGCCAAAAATTTGAAGAAGCATATCTTAAGCAATCGAGTTATCATATACTCCAAAGGAGTAGCCATCGCATATAACGTGGATGAAATTAATAGGAATAGCATTTTCTTCTACACCTTTGAAGAGAGCAACATGAACGGTAACATAAATAACGGTACCTTTGTCAACGGTGTTTCCACGAACAATAATTGGTACCACCATAACACTGACAACCACAACAATAACATTAACAACAACACCAAGAGTAAAAGAAATCACGACGACGTTAATAAGGATACACAGAAAGAAGATGCAAATAACAATATATATTTCAACTACGCTCACAACATCAATTTTAGTGAAAAAAAAAATTCAGATAAAAGTAAATGTAAAAAAGTTACCACTTCAGTTCTTAATTATGATTACAAGAGAATTATTGATGAAGTTAGCCTTTTTAACAACAACATAAAGCTGCAAATACCTTACTTGAAATATAAATTTAAAAGGTATATCCCTGTCGAGGAGGATAAAAATGATGAGAACAAGGAGGAGGAGTGTAATGGCACGGAGGGGCTGTCACATCAAATGGAAAACGATCCCAACGGGTTGAATACGAAGATTCACAGCGTAGCCATCCCGAACCACTGCAACAGTATCGACATGAAAAAGAAGGAGAAAAAGAAAAAGAAAAATTCTCCCTTGAACGGGGATGACGAAGAGAAAGATGCAGGGAGAGGCCAAGATCCTGTGCACTTAAGGAATGACGCCGATGGAACCACCCTCTCGGGGAAAGGCCCCTTGGGCAACAGCAATCCGGCGAAAAAGAAGCAAACCGTATTGAAAAGGGCAAAGGAGGGAGGGCCCTCCATCGGGTTACCTGTAAAGGAAGAAAAGGGGGCGAGGAAAGGAAAACCATCCATCCCACTTGGTAAAAAAACGTCTGGACAAGATATCTTAAATGGGTTTTCTTCATTGGGTGAAAGTGAAAATGCAGATAGAAGTAATCTACGAAGGAATACATCTTTCTCCATGCGCAACGGTAGCAATAATAGGAACGGCAAGAACGGGGCACCAGAATCGTGCGAGTTGTATGTTCCACTTCAACAACGCAACGATGAAAACACAAGAGATGGCCGGATCAACTCAGATGTTACGGAAAATATTCCTACGAGTCAATCCAAAGGGAACAAAAAAACAAACAAAGGGGGAGTGTTGACGGAGAAAAAATTGAACAATATAGAAACATATCAAAATGACCGAAGTAGCAAACAGAAGAAAAGAAATGAGAAGAATAAAAAAATGGCGTCCAATAATGCAGAAAATTATGTGGAAGAAGAAACTCTCCTGGTTCAGAAGAATGAACCGGTTGCCACTGTGGACGAAGCTCAAGATGATCCACAAAAGATACGCGATATGGATGCCCCCTTTGAAAGAAGTTCGAAGGAGAAAGGCGGGAAGAAGAAAAAGGGCGCACTGCAAACAGCAAGAGGGTTTACACATGGGGAAATCGAAAAGGAAGGAAGTGGCAAGACGGAGGAGCAAAATGGAGACGAGATGAAGATTAACCCCCATGTGAAGGAAAATGGCAAACATAACAACGATGGTAGTAGATGGCCCCCTTTAGACGATGAAGAACAAGGGGAGCATAATAACCCCGAGGATGACGCTTACAACAAGGGTGACACTCCTTCTAAGAGGAAAAACAATTATAGAAGAAGACAAATAAACCAAATGAAGAATGTGAAAAAGGAAGAGCAAGGGGATTGCTCGACTAGCTCTCTTGCTGAATCTTCCAAAGAGCACCATGAGGATAGGAGCGATTATGAAGTTGAACTGAACGAAGCACAAAGGAACCTCTGTGGTGGTGAAGATGGTAGCAATTCTACGAAGTTATTGGAGAATAGCATCTCTCGTGATATACTGAATGGGGAAAACGAAGCGGCGAGTGACTATCAGCAAAACGTTCATTCAGGGGAGGGAAGCTCAGTTGGTGTAAAGAAGAAGAAGAAGAAATGTTCAGATAACGACAAGGATAGTGTTGATGGAATTTCTCCCTCCGGAACTGACATACACGTACCAACGAAAAGAAGGAAGACAACCGATGAGCCCAGTGGTGAACGGTCATATGAGAAGGATAACAAAGAGGAGACCACTACTCCAACACACAGGTTAGCAGCTATCAAAAGGGACAGTAAGGAAGAGGAAGAGCTCGAAGTGGAAGAAGAAGAAGAAAAAGCAAGGGGAAATTACCATTCAAAAGATTTAGACGAACAAAGGGGCCTTAAGAAGGGCCATTCTCCACACAGTGAAAACCCAAAGGGGGAAAATGACACCATGGGTATTCTGCAAATCCCATTGCAGACAGAGGATTTTCTTCATCGTAAGAAGACTCGTGCGAAAAAAATAATTTATGACGACGATGAGGATGACGAATCTGATGTGAATACGCAGAAGAGCCCCAATGGGGTAGAAGCAGCAGTGGCGGGACAGGATGATCGAGAAAAGAATTTTAATAATGAACAAGTCGAAACGGATACGTCGTGCCGTAAGGAGGCTAATAATAGGAGCCATCCCGAAGGGGTAATAAAGCAAGCGAAAAGTAATCATGAAGCTGAACATGAGAAAAGTACTTATCGGAAGCGTAAACTAGACGAAGAGGTAAAAGGCGATGGACGATCGAACAGCAAGGGGAGAGAGCAAATGTTACATCCCCGGGATGAGATGGTCCGTCTACACAAGGATAGGCACACATCGTATAGTCCTATCAGAAGGAGCCATCGTTATGATGAAGAGATACAAAGAAGAGACCAAAGGAGAGGAGACACATCCATGGAAGTAAGGAGGATGGAGAAGGAGGAGGATAAGGAGTTGTCTCCGACTAACAGGAATGATTCATTCGCCGAGGGAGAGACAGACGAACGGGATCATCGTTACGAGTACGGTGAAGGCTACCACAAGAAACCAAGGGTACACGATTACAACCATGACAGAGGTGATGATAGAGAAGTGTGGCAGAACAATTCCAGGGGGCATTATATTAAGGGTGGTTATGACCAGAGTGAAGAGAGGCGAAGTGTGAACGGACGAGACATTCGAATTTCGCACTCTCCCTCCGTAGATAGACACGAAGATGAGCGCAGCGGCAGGTACAGCGCAAAGCACAGCGGTAGGCATAATGATAAGTACAGTGAAGAGTACTTCGCCGGATACAGAGATAAGTACAGTGGAAGGTACAGCGGCAGGCACGGCGATGCGCACCATGACAGATCAGGAAAATCGGATATGTACGACCACAGGGACAGAGGCTACACTGGGCACAACGGAAACTCCTCGAGGAACGAAACGTATACAAAGTATGCCAACGACTACGACCACCATAGGAAAATTGAGAAGCGCAGTCGGTACGAGAATCACGGCAGGCACAAACACGACAAGCACGACAAGTACGATAAGTGCGATAAGCACGACAAGTACGACAAGTACGATAAGCACGACAAGTACGACAAGTACGATAAGCACGACAAGTACGACACGTACGATAAGTACGACAAGCACGACCAGCATGATAACCGAGCAAACAAATACGAACCGCAAAACGAAAGGAACGACGAAAATATGAGGAGGCATGAAAGCGAACAATTTAAAAACGGTAATTATGAGAAGAGACATAATAATAATACCAACACGAGCGGTCGCAGCAGTAACCGCAGCTCTCTTAACCGAAACAACAGTCATGCGGATGATGCAGAAAAAAAGGAGTTCCCAAATGGGAGTTATAAAAGGGAAAGGGAAGAACGGGAGCGATTCGACGGAAAATCAGAAGAACAGGAAAACAAGAAGTACACAAAGTACGCAGAAAAAAAAAGTCGGTACGAATATGTGGAGAACGACTACAAAGGAGGAAGGTACGTGGACAGCGATAAGGATGAAAAATATTTTGGCAGAAGGATTAAACAGAGTAATCATTACCACTTTCAGGAGAATGAGCATAAGCATTATTCGAGCGCCTACAGTGGGTATGGAAGCCAGGGAGATAAGTTCCACCGGCATGGCGGCTACCATGGTGGCTACAATGGTGATGACCACAGCCATCACAACGGTCAGCATCACCATCACAATCACCACGACCGTCATTATCACCGCCACGGTTCTCCCAGCAATAAACTTGTTAACAAGAGCTACAAAAATTAGGAACACACAAAGGGTTGAACCAGGCAAGGGATGAAGCTCACACAAGTATGTATATTATGGGTGTGTTTCCCATCATTCGATTTCTCTTTTTTGTTTCATTTTTACGTTCCAATTTTTATCATTTTACCTTTTTATATTATCCGTCCCCCCTGTTCCACTTAGTTTGGTTTAATTTTTTTTTTTTTTTTCTTTTTTTTTTTTTCCCTTTTGTCTGTATTTAGCAGCATTATTCACCCTCACCCAGGGCACAATTAACCTTTTCTCTTTTAATTGACATGTATGCAAAAGTGCTTACATATTATTCATACATTGTGTGTATGTACATGTGTGTAATTAAAAATTTGACTCTTTCCGCTCCCCTTGCTCGTTTGTGTGTTTTATTCATGTGCGTGTTGGGGAGGGACTGTCCATTTGCTCCCTCCCATATATAGTGACACGTCAACAACTTTATATATGCCTATCATTATGTTCCAATTTTGCATTCGCATAAGCGTTGCTTTTTAAGAGAATAAAAAAAAAAAAAAAAAAAAAAAAAAAACACAATACGTATGGACGTACCAAAATGAAGTTGCAAAAAAATGGGAAATGCTACTAGGATAAGTAGTGTGTCTCGTATATGTACTGTACCTTGCAGGTGAAGGTAGCACTTATGTTGTGCGGGTCTCTTCCCCTCACCCTTCTGGTGAACAGTCAAATTGAAAGATTAACCCACGTAATTACAGGTTGCCTAGTTTTCAATGATCACTGGATCCCCTGTTGGATATTCTGAATGTAGTCGTACATAATCGTCGTTATGTTGTTGTATGCCTGATGGATTTTATTTATCATGAAAATGCTGGCATCGTTATCGCTTTTATCAAGTTTCAGGCGCTTCCTGCGGGAAAGGGGGAGGTGATGGACAGACAAACATGTAGTCATGGTGGGGAAGGCGATGAAACGGCGTGCCTCTTTCGGATATAGACCCCTTCAGTAGTGCATGCTTTCCTTTTTTTTTTTTTTTTTTTTTTTTTTATTATTCCCATCGACTGATCTCACCTCAACTTCTCCACCGTGTTGTACTTAAAGCAATTGATGTCCGAGTGGGACAGACTCAGAATGGACGAAATGAGCCAGTCGCTCTTTTCCCTCAGGAGCAGGTACCTACGCGGTGTACAAAAGGGGGTGGGGGTGGGAAAAAATATAATAAAATAAAATACAGTAATATCTGTGCTTGTATAATGAATGAACGACTCACAGCGAATCGGTCTCAAAACCAACAAAGTGGAATAATCAACGGTGCGCACATGGAGGGAGAAGCTTTCCTTACCCCTTGACAACCAACTGGATGTAGGTAAAAATAAAATACTGCTTCTTCTGACTTTTGATGGTGAGGAGCATGATCATTTCTCTCGTTAACTTAAAAGGGGCCAGTTCAAAGTTTATTGAGATGCCTAAAAAAAAAAAAAAGGGGGGGGGAGGAAAAAGACACATGTGAGATTGTTGACTTATGGATATGCACATGTGTATTGTTCAAACAGGCAGGATGACATTTTCCCCTCATGAGCTAGATTGTTTACCCGGGTAGATATTCAAGATATAACCAAAGTCTATGTGGATAATATTTCCGTAATCATCAAACAGTAAGTTCCCGTTGTGTCTATCCTTCACTTGCAAAACAAAAGACAGAAGGGAGTAAGCAGCCAAAGAGCAGATAAAATTTTTCAAAGCATATATATACGTGTTCATGTGAGAAAATTTCAAGTGGTAAAACTTTATTATATTTTTATATTTCCTTCCTATTTCATGTCTGCTTTTTGTATTTGCTAATACTTCAATTACTGCCCCGAAATTTTCGAATTTTTTTCTTTTTTTTTTTTTTTTTTTTTTGGTCAATGTTTCTACTTGTTTGGAGTACCCGCTAACGTGTTCTGGTACGTATGGAATTATGGTTCGTTCGAAGTGCTCCTTTTGCGGGGCATCTCTGCTTTGCTTTATTTCTTGTTTCTCTCCGTTCCCACGGTCACTGCGTTTGACTGGGGAGTGTGGCTCTTCCCTCAGGGGGGTATTCTCATCACCCTGGTCGGTGGTGCCTCGCGGGATGGTACTGTTTTTAGGGCGATCCCTTTTACTTGTGTTTCCTTCGGAGAAATCCTTTTTGCTCACTTCCCCCTTGGCTCCCCCCTCGTTGCGTTGTTCGTTGCGTTCATCGTTGCGTTCATCGTTGCGTTTATCGTTACTCTCATCGTTACGCTGATCGTTGCGCCCCTTTTTCCTCCTCCCGAAGAGACGGAAGGAGAAGGAAAATTTGCGCCCATTCTGCGTCTTTGCCTCATTCTCGGCGGACCTGCCATTGTGTTCCCCCTCCGCCCCCTTCACATGTACGTTGCTATACTTATTCGTTACGATGTTGTAAGGAAATAAATTATAAAAAGATTTATAGTCACTTAGGATGTGGATGAAAATGTGAATTATCTGTATGACCAGTTTGTCTTGCCTCACATCATCATTAACTTTGTATATATATGAAACATCCTGGCAATTGAGGTTCCTTTGGGGGCAGGTCAAAAGGCCACTCTGTAAAGACGGGAGAGTTAAACTGCTGCTACCTTCCATATGTTGTTTTGCCAACTTTACGCTTCTTTTTACACAATCGGTTTTTGCATGTTCGTATGTCCCTAAACCCCCCTTATGTTCCTCTCTGGATAAGTAATAAGAATGTAATCTTTTTTTGGTACCACTCCTCGTATCCTCTTCCGGTGTTTTTTCTCCTTCGACAAATAAACTTCGATCGTTCTTCTTCGATGGAGGAGCATTATCCGAGGCACCATTGGAAATTGCCATCCTGACATTTGGAAGAGACCACATGCGATGGTACTTCCGTTCGTTCGCCCCATGGTCCGATGGCATCACCTCCTTTGAATGACTGCCTGGAATACATCCAAGTGTGGTTCCACTCATGGGAGTATCTATTACAAGTTGCTCTTTCTTGAATGTCTTGAAGGTTAACAGAATGGGCGTCCTCGTGGCAGACATAAGAATCTTCACCTCATCGGATACGCCCCAAACGATATTGTTGCTAGTCAGTAGTTTTATCTTCCGCACATCCATATTGTTGAAAAAATTCTGCATTTCCATTTTTACAAAATCCTCTTGAATATTTTTGTCCAACTGGGCTGCTCGCTGACTTGTGTAAAAAACATAATTATGAAAACGACACGATTCTATCAGTGCCTTCCTATTTTTCTCACTCAAATTTTGGACCAATAATTTTTTTATAAGAAAGCACTTTATGGAAAGAACGTGTGATTTCTTCACGTAACTTTGGTACTTAAAAAAAATAAAATTATTGATGTTGATTTCTTTTTGATGCTTGCTACCACTTGTGGTGTTGTCTCCATGTTTGTCAGTTCTTCCTGCTCCCGTGGGAGGGTTTCTTTTACTCTTTGGAAAGAGTAGCATGAGCAGGTTTTTCAGTGGGTTCGTCCTACGGGCAAACATCTCTGTGTTGAAGAGCACACACTGGTGATGCATGTGTTGTTCGTCCAGCGTGCTTACAATGTGTTTGTCATCCCAAGCACTCACAATGCGCGTTTCTTCCTCGCGTCCACCATCGGTGAGTTCCTGAATTCCGTGATGCCTCTTCCCTTCGTAAGGGGAGGAGGAGGCAAAGTCAACCAAATACTCATCATCAATGTAAGTGTGCAAATTCAAAAAGAACTGATATAGAAAGAGGAAAGACTGCAGGGAGAAAAAAACGATGAAGAAAAAAACTCGGTTCCCTAGATCCACCTTCAAGTACTCAAAGAGCTGCAAATAAATACAATTTGTGATGGTGCTTTTCTTGTACCAATACAGCAAATTGCTAACCGCCAGCGTTCTTTGGAAGAGACCATACTGTGGATGACTGTACAGAATTTTCATTATATCATTAAGGCTCAACTGATTACAGTGCAGAAATAAAATATTAGAAATAGGAACGTATGTAAGCTTATTCTTCTTCAGTAAAAATAAGTTATATTTGTTCAGAGTTAATTTGTTGCTTATGCTGACTTGTATCAAGTACTGATGGAGAATATTCATGAGATCCTTATAAAGGTACATGCATAGATAGTTTGTCATTTTGTGAACTGCGCTGTTTACACAATTTAACACCCTCACTATGAAGGTAGAGTACAGCTTGGGGTTGTTATGCATGTGTCTCTTGATGTACTTCACCACCATGAATAAGGAATACTTTTCAATGTCTTCATTCACTTCCTTCACGTCCATATTAAAAAGAGAGTTGTAAAAATGCAAATTTAAGTATACATATATATATTCTATCTTTTTAAAAAGCTTATAAAATGTCGATAAATTATGTCTGTAGTAGTATGAGTACAGTGCCTTGAGCAACCCTCTCCCCACTTTTACCTTATGCCCAAACATTTCAAAATGCCTTCTATAGAAGATGTTAAAGTTGGAATGCAGCGAAGTATAACTGAATATGTTACTAATGTAACCACTGATTTTTTTCTCCTTGTAATTATTGTTAAAAGTTATGAATAGTTGTTTTATCTGATCCATGTTTTCCTCTTCAAGATTGCCTTGCTCCATTCTGAGTAGATCATTCATGACATTGTTTTTCATCCTCCTACATTGCTGTTTCACAAACAGGTTATTAATTCGGACCGGATCACTTGCACGATAAACAGAAGAAGCGTTTCCCCTTTCGTTGTATGCGCTTCCATCGGAGGGGTCTCCCTCTCCCCTCTTTCGTCGAAAGAAAAATCTCCGCATGTTCCATTTGGACTTCCCACTAGGTCTATGCTCATCCTCATGATCCTCGTCAATATGATAAATTCCATCATAGTAGTAAAAGGCATTTCCGTTGGTCGATCTAATTGCTTCACTTTGGTCTCCTTTTTTCTTTCCCTTGTTTTTCCTTTTCTCCTTCTTCTTCTTCTCCTTTTTTTTTTTTTTTTCTTTCTCCTTTTCCTTCTCCTTCTTTCTCTTTTTCTTCTTCATTCTTGCCAACTTGGCTTTATACTTGTCCGACAAAATTTTATAATTGTGAAAGTAGTTAATCGTGGGCTCCTTAATTTTGCAGCTTTTCTTCGACACGCTTTTCTCAGCAAACAGATAATTGTTAATGGACAGATTTTTGCTGCTTTTTGAAGAATCGTGTTTTTTCCTTCTCCTCAGGAAGAAGGTCATTCTCCTCACACTTCTCTTCTTCCTCCTACTACTTTTACCTTTGCTTTTTTCCTTCTTTCCCCTTCTCGTTTTTCTGCTATCATCGCTGCTGTCGCTATCGCTATCCCTGCCGCTTACCACATCGAGGGATGTAGTTCTCCGAATTCTCGCACCCCGCTTCATTTTCTCAGAGCAATCGTCGCCCTCCTCCTCAGGCACATCGCGTGTACTTAAGGAACTTCCACCGTTGGCACTCTCCTCATACGTCAAGTAATCCGAATGGTAAGCACTTCCATCCACATCTCTTCTGTGCTTTCGCTCCGAAATAGCTGTGACATTATTGCAATTACTTCCCGAATGGACAATATGAGTTCCATTCTGGTAACTATTCTTCTTCTTCGCCTCGCTATTTTCCAAACAGACATACTTTATATTATTGAAGATACACATATCTGTGAACAACTTACACTTGTATAGGTTGATGTAGATGCTCTCTGCAAGATGTAGAGTGCTCATAATCATGAAGTCAAGGTTAAGTAAATGCCTCGTGTTGATAACAATTTCGTTCTTAACTTTAGATCTATTCATACTCTCCATCTCTTTTTTCCTCGTAAGCCTTGTATAAGTAAATAGGCAGAACCTTCTCTTCTTCATATCCTTATATTTGTACTTGAGTTCGTACATGTACATCAGACAATTGTAAACTAAATTGCACACATGGATGTACTTGTTTATACACATGCAGCGAAGCTCTTCCTTCAAGTGGTAATCATACAGCCTTCTTTTATTTCCTTTCTGGTAAGCCAGCAGATACTTGTACGCCTTCAGAAGCTCCACGTCTTTCTCCCTCAACCTCCGCGCGCAAAGCTCACCCTCATCGCCACCATCGCGGTGTTGACTGGGTTGGCCTGGTTGAACAGATTGGCCCTCTCTGTCATAAATACCGTAGTCCTCTCCCCTCATGTTCACAACCCTTTCGGCGGTGGAAGAATCTCTGACCAGATTTTTCCCGCCCCATTCGTTGTTCGCTCCGCAGGAACTACACTTGGCATGCTCCTCCGCATCTACAGAATCGCCATAATAGGAGTAACCATTTCGCATTTTCTTCTTCACCTGTTCTTTCGCCCCTCCCCCTCCCTTTTTGTTGCCCATTCGAGTTACTTTATTTTTAAAATAGGAAATAATCCCTCCAATGTACTTTCCAGTGGGCTTACTATGCTCCTCATTCGCTTTCCCATTTTCCGTTTTGGAGCCATTCTTCCGCACGGGAGTGGACACATCCCGACTGAGTTTTCTATCTCTACTGTGAGAATTTTTCTCTTCCAGTGTGAGCTTCTCCCCGGAAGAATGATCCCCCTCTTGTGCATCAATCTCCTCGAAATGTCCATTCGTTCGATTCTCACCAAAATGAATTACTTCCTCATCAATTTTTCTAATGCCTCTGCTCATATGGGTTTCCGTCTCAAGGGGGTCTATACCACCTGCATGTTCGACCGAAACGGCCATCTCCTTATTCCTTTCTCTACTGTAAAACATTTCGAAATATCCTCCTTGCGATATCTTCCCTTCTCTGTTCGAATCCTTCACAGCGATGGTGTCTTCACCACCACTGCCACTTAGATGATTATATACCTTTCTTCTGTTCCTCTTTCCAAGGAAGCTCTGGGCATTGACAATTCCGGTCGAAGGGCCCATAGTAACTCCGCTTACTGCGTCTTCCTTCGACACCCCCCTCACAGTGGCCTTCCCCTTCCTGCTATGACGCACAAAATCCAAATCCACGGGGAGGGCGTTCCTATCGTAGCATCCAATAGAATACTTATTCGCGCAGTTGACGCAATAAATGTCTGGCAAGACATTCTCAAAATTGTAAAAAAAAAAACACAGAAATAGAAATCCCTTCTGGAGGAGTAACTTGTTAAAATCAAAGATATCACCAATACACACAGTGCTCACCTGATTCTTCAAATTTAGAAACGTTCTCTTCCTCTGTCGACACCTACTCATCTCAAACATGTATATATTGAAAAAGGAAAAAAAATTACGCAAGCTGTAGTCGTAAAGGAAGTAACTATATTTGTATTTCCCATACAGATCAATTAAATAGTTATAGGAGTGGAAAAAGTTAGAAGTGTAATTGAAAATCTCCACAACTGATAAAAATACGCTGCATAGAAAGTAGTAATTCATCTTGAGCGCTTTAAAATTATACAAATAAATATTGTTCATGCTCTGTATATGCTGGGTACCGTACATGTCCCTTATGTTTGCATTTTCGTAGAGGTAAGAAGTTAGAAAAAGAGAAATGGTCGACATGTCCTTGAAGCAATCCAAAAGGTAAAAGATGTTCTTCATGCTTATCTCGAAGTAATCTTTCATGTATTGCTTCGTTTTTTTCTTTAGCACTTCCTTCACCTCTTTAAATGCGTCTTTGTAGATGTAGTCGTCGTACTCGCTCAGGCTACCATCACTGTCGCCCTCCGCAGGGCGCTCCAAGGTGGTCTTCCCACGATGGACGCTACTACAACTACGTTCTACATCGATGTCCTTCCTTCCTACGCCTACTATGCCTCCCGCCCCGAAGCAGTCAAATTTCTCATCGGCTACCTTCTTATAATTGTGGAAATATAAATTAGCGCTCCGGTAAAAACTGAGGTGGTAGAAAGTTTTCATATTTTGCAACGCGTTCAAATAATTGACCAAGCGATACATGTAGCCATTTCTGAAAATGCCTTTCATTTCCTTAATCATAGAGAAGGAGCTATAATTTAATGTCAGAAGGGTCCTACTGAAGAGGAGACAAAACTCCAACGTGACCACCAAATAGTTACACAAATACGGAATATTTAAAAAATATATCTGAAGAATTCTGTTCATTAGATAATGCTTGTACTTTTCTAGCAGGTTGATCTTCCTTTGCACTATTTTATTTTCTATCAGATTTATATTATGATACGTCAGGGATAAGTAGTTCGTGAATAACAATAGAAGAAGTATGTTATTAATAAGGGTTGTGTACCTCTCCAGAACGTATTTATGTGGCACACCGCTACGAAATAGGTTCCTATTTATTTGTACCTTGCTCTCTCTTATATAGTCATTCACGTAACGCTTAATCATAAGCAGGTCGCTTTGAAGGAATCTCCTCTCTGCTCTGCTCAGGTGAGAGAGTATACAGTGTGCTCTCCGCCTCTGTAGATGATCCGGCACTATCCCCTCCACAGCGTCCTTCCCGGCACAGTCGGTGTGCTCCCCCCGTACTGACGCTAACCCCCCACAACGATCCACCAGATAATTCCCTATCGATATGGACCTTGCAGTCATCATGGCTAGCATCTTCACAATTTTGTAGAAGACAAAAAAGTAGTAATTGAAAAAGGCGTACTTGTAGTTATACACGGACAGGATGGTAGACAGAGTATACAATACGTATATATATTTGTTCTTAATACTAAGTTTGGAGATGTTACAATTTCGTGTGTCAGTAGCGTTTCTTCCCAGAGTGTCATTCATTCCGATGGTAGCGCTCCCACCAAAGGAGTTATTCACAATGGTATCCACATTAACGCTGTAGATACTTTTAAATCGTTTGCTCTTCTTTCTGAAAATGTTATAATAAAAATAGAAAAAATAAAACTTGAAGTTCTTCTTAATAATTTTTGAAATGATATACATGTAGTTATTATTCAATGTATCCATGTTCAGGTTATTTATGTTGGTCGTTAGAAAGATGGTGATGATAAAATTGATCGTGTTCATGTATTCCTTGATGTGTTTTTTGTTGTAGACCATTTTCTTGCTTATCTTAACATCGTATAGGTTACAAATAAATGTGTTTCCTCCCCTGATTTTTTTTAAAACCTTGAAATAGTTGGACTCGTTATTTTGTGTCTCGCTTGGCATCACACGGCGTGCGCGTCGTGACTGCTCCGGCCGATGTGCCCGATCCATTCGGAGCGATTTGTGAGATTCATAACTGGTGTTCTCAAAGAACTCGCTAAACTCCTTATTTGTCTGAAAGAAGTTGGAGTTTATTTTCCTCCTCCTTCGGCCGATTATACCATGGTTAGAGCGCGAACCTTTGAATGCTGTCTTTCGGCTGCGGCTCCTCTTCGTAAAACTCCTTTTGTCGATCGACAAGGGGGTGCTCCTCACCCGTGGGGCAGAACCGTCTTTGTGTTTTTCTCCCTTGAGTAGCTCTGTTGCCTCAGCTCCCACGGAACCATTTGAAAGAGCGCTTATCCCTTGGGTGCCCTTGTCTCTGCGGTCAGCGCATGAGGAAGACAACCGCTTGGCCCCGCGCAATTCAGACGTGCCCCCGTAGTAACAACCCCCATCAATATCATCACCATCGTCACTATCGTCATTGTTGTCGTCTTCCCTGCCCCGATATCTCTTTACATACTTGTTAACACAGAAAATGTAAAACTCGTAGTAGAAAAAAGAGTAGAGATTTAGAAAAAACTTGCAGCAATTTAGCATCTTCAAAAAGAGGAGATAATTTATAGTAATATACAAATTGACTTTGTAAATAATTTTTATCATGGTGCTCTTTTTCTTATCGATAAAATTTTTAAATTTTTTCTTCTCCTCATAAATCATCTTGGAAAATGCATAGTCCAGGCTGCTCTTCTCGAGGTTCTTCAAAAAACAAGTGAGAAAATTTCCATCCAATAGAACGTTAAACTTCAACTTGAACATCTGGTCAAATATAAAATAAATGTAATTCCTGATGATCTTATTATAGCTCATTATATTCATTTGTAAAAAAAAAGTGGAGAAGATAACGCTGTAGTCGTGAAATTCTCTCATGTCATGTAGGAAAATGTACACTTTAAAATCAATTAACTTTTTTACATTTTTGTGGATATATTTATTTCTGAAAATGGCCTTATCGATAAGTAGGTACAGAGAGTATAGAATATATTCCTTCCTCCTCATACTTTCTATGTAATGCATTATGATAACGTACAATTTCTCCACATCATTACTATTAACCTGTAGCTGATCATTATTCTCCGTTCGATCTTCTTTGATGGATTTTATAATTTCTAGATTACACACACTATGTATGTTGTTCCTGTTTAAATATTTTACACTCAGAATAGGAGTTATTTCTGCTATTTTCCTCTTCAACATATCTATTTCATCCCCATGGAGATAATCCTTCTCGTATATTTCGTAATAAAGTAATGTGAAGTACAGTTTGTAAAAGTACAGAGATAGCATCGCTACATATTTGTTGTACTTCTTCACATCTTGGTACAGATAGTGGAAGGTGTTGCTGAACAGGTGTGTCTTTAACCGGTCCACTGTCCCCATCAATATCTTTAGGGCTGCCTTTCGATTGCTCGTTCTTTGCAGCAGGGGGTACTTACCCAGTGGGACCTTACCCCCCCCAACTCCTACCCTCTTCATTTCACCCATCACATCTTCCTCCACTCGACCGTATTCCCTTGCCACTCCTTGTAGGAGAATTCTGCTCACGGCACTACCCCCCACAGGGCAAGCCTTACCTCCATCGCGTCTTTCCTGCCATGTGTTTTTCCCGTATTTGGTGGGGTCCCCTTTCTCACCCACTTCCACTGCGTTATTTAAGCAGTCTGCAGTTCCCGCTGCTGTCATTTCTGTTGCCATTTCTGTTGCCATTTCTGTTGCCGCCACTGTTGTTGCCATTTCTGTTGCCGCCACCGTTGTTGCCATTTTTGCTGCCATTTCAGCTTCCTTCCCTGTCGTGCTGGCTCCTCCCCCCACGCGCAGGACATCCCTCCGCGACAGAGGCTTCCGCTCCACGAACGAAATTAGAAAAAGAAGCAGCGCACAAATGTATTTGTATATGTGTACATACGGAATTACACTGTCGAAGGACTTCAAAATGAGAAGGAAAAAGCGACTCATATGTTCACCAGGGTCTTTCCTACAAACGCAATAATTGTAATTTATAAATAAAAAGTGCAGCAGCATATTTCCTTCTTCTTTTTCTCTTCTCTTCTGTCTGGAATATATACACACATTACTGTCCCAAAAATCTTTAACGATGTTTTCACTTTTCCAGTGCCCCTTTAAATCGGTTTTTCCAAATCCTTCCAGTGAGTGGACAGAGCCATTGCCCACAGGGTGGCCATACAGATCGTTTGGTGCGGGCTTCATCTTCTTTATCTTGTCCTTAAGGTTCAAGCTTATATTAAAAATAGCTTTTTTGTTTAGCTGTTTTTTCTTAAGCAAAAAGTACTCATTAATATAATCATTCAGATTGTGCAAAAATTTTAAATTAAATAGAAAGTTCATATAATAATGTTCATTATCAAAGTAGGAGATTTTGTAATTAAAAATTTTCCTCAGCAAGGTGTAATTTGAATAGCTGTACTTTCTTTCTATATTTGAAATGACAAAACTTTTATTAGTGAAGAAAAAATTTTTTTTTTTTTTCTTGTCACTCCCTTTTTTTTTGTTACTATATAGGCTAAACATTCGATTAAAAAATGTCACATTCTCTATCAGGTGTTTCTTCTTTTTTGTCATATGGCTCCTCACAAAGGAGCTGAAGTTATACTTAAACATGGGTTTATACGTAAAAATATTATTACAATAATAGTGCAATTTGTTAATGTATATTGCTAGATAGTTCTTACAGTTGCTCTCCACATCATCTTGGACCCTTTTCTTTTTCTTTCTTTTTATTAGCTGAGACAGCAGATGCTTCATCAGTAATGGGAAGTAACACTTGGTGTAGATTTCTTCCCTTCCTCTGACATCTCCTCGGCTGCAGCGCGGATTGCTCCTATTGGTACTGCTCCTGCTGAGGCGCTTCAGCAGATCCAATTCATCCTTCACCTCCTCACCATCCGTCCTATTCGAAGTGCTTCCCACACACACGGCACCATCCGGCACATCTCCCATCCCCCCCGATGACAGCCCACTCAAATGGGCCCAATTCAACTTCATGTACCTATTCACCTGGATGACAAAACTGTTCTTTTCGTTTACAATCAAATTTGCACTACTCAGGGAGGCTTCCCTCAATACACGATCCCCATGGGATGTTAATACATCAGTGTGACTATACCCACGTTGAGGTTCCTCATTCTGTTCGGTTCGATCTGCCTCCTCCAAACAGTTCACACGGGGAATACTATTCTCCTTCCACCCGATAATGGCACATCCTTTTATCTTCCCACCATATATCCCTACCATTGTTTGAAAAAATTTACTTAATTTTTTATCATTCCAAAGGAGGCATTTCAAAATGGTGAAGGCGTAATGTCCCATCGTTGCACTTTTCATCACATTTTTCAACACGACGTCAAAGAAAAATATAGACAGGTTTACAATTCGAGTGACTTCCATTTCTCCGATGTGGATACGTAGCATTTTCTTTACGAGGGAAAATTTATTACATCCCAAAATGGTTCGCACCTCATTTGGAGTTACATGAAGAAGGAGGATTAGAACTAGATATATTTCGTACAGGTTAAAAATGCAGCTGTTCAGCAAGTACATGTAGGTCGTATTGGTAGAACCTGAGGTGTTGAATTCTCCTCTTCTCTCTCGTATTTTCCTTTTATCACTTCGGTTTATTATATAAAAAAGGGTGTTACAGTAGTACTCATAAAGGTGGAACATCCGATCGTATATCATCATCATATTATTCTTGCACTTCCTGTCTTCTCCCCCCTTAAGAATGAGGAAAGCTTCCTCCAATGTTGACTTGGTTACTCTCCGTATCGTCTCGTGCAAATAGACGGTTAAATAAATTCTGTCCTTCTTCACTAATAATATTTCCACCAATCGAAGTAGCTTCAAAAATACAAATTGGCTAACCGTTTTACTGTGCATCAGGAGGATGCTGTCCTTCTTTCCATTTTTCTGATCCGCTATGAGACTACCCTCATTATGTAGGCTCGACGGAGGAGACACCTCTCTCCTCCTCAACTTCATCAAATGATCTTCTTCCCCCTGTGCACATAGCAAGTGGCGCTCCACGGTGTTCTTCACAACATTGAGGAGGGTAACACTGCAAAAGGGGCTCTTTCCATTATTCAAAATATATCTCTCGACGTGCTTCAAAATTTTAAGCTTCCCCATATAATCACACACAAAGCTAATCATGTTCTGGTAATACAGCAACAACACATTGGCATCTTTGCCATTTCTTCCCAGGTAGTATAAATATTTGCTAATAAAAAATTCAGACACATGGTACACATAATCATAAAAACAAATAAACAATTTTTCTGTTTTGGAATTGTCCTTTATATGACAAAAAAAGTAAATAATTAAAAAAATAAACTTTGAAATAATATACAACTTTTCTTCATTTAAAACTTGATAAATTTTATACTTGTAAATATTAATTAAAAAAGTTAATAATATTTTTAAATGATTGAGAGTTATTAATTTTTCCAATTGATTTCTTTTTTTTTTTTCGTATACAAATTTTTGTAGCGTCAGAAATGTACGTACGTGCATATGCTCAATAAATAACTGAAGGGAGGAGGTGTCTTCTTTCTTCTTCCTACTGAGCGATACGAAATAGGAGATATGGGTGATGATGTAGCTAAAGAGCAGATTCAGTTTGCTCAACCTTAGAGCCAACTCCAATTCGGATTCCTCCACATGTACGTATCCCTTCTCCTGTCTTCTCCATCTGAATCTCCTTTCCTGGAACACTTTCTCGAGGTGACCTTGGAATGATGGAAGCAGACTCAGGTAGAGTAGCAGAATGTCGTTGCGTCTACAGGGGGTGAAGGGAAAAATAAAAATGATGGGATCACATATTTATTACGAACATTCCTTTTTATATTCTTGAGTACTTCTACATACACTTGGGTACTCTTTGCGCACTTGCGCACACTGTGGGTGAGTCTCTTTCCCCTCTTCATGCCACCCATTTGGGACCTACTCCAGGTGCCTTTCCTCAAGGGAGTTACAAAGGTAAAAAATCAACGCCGTTTTCTTCCTTCCCCCCGTCCCAAAGGGGACCACATGCTTAAATATGTTCTCTATGTTGACATCCTTCAGGGCCTACCACGCGTAGGAAAAAAATAAAATAAAAATAAAGGGGGAAATACGTTAAAATGTTGCAACATCGTGCAGGAATGAGCTTCATAATGGGAAAACATCACTCGCAATAAAAGCTTCTCTATATAATCATCGGCATACAAAAATCCCATGTGTAAGCACAAGTTGTTCGCCTGCTCTACACAGCGTGCATATTACTCTGTGTCTTTCCTCCATTTTGTTTCTCCCCATGATGGGCTGATCTCCAATATATTCTCTCCTTGGTGGAGAAATACAACGCCGGGGCGTGGGGCTCTGCTTCTTATCTTCCTACTCCGTCATCCAGTCGGACGAATTGATAAATACAAAAAAAAGGAAGAAAAAAAGAGGAGAGCGACACATACACACACAAAAAAAAAAAAAAATTAACAGGAACAAAAAAATAAAATAAATAAATAAATAAATAAAAGAAAGAAAAGAAAGTTAAATAAAATAAAGAACAAACGATGCGTTTATCAAATGGTGCGTAAGAATTGATCACACGAGGGACAAACAATACGATGAAGCGGCGAAACGACAACACTATGTGCGGTGCCACAGCTAAATCACAAAATTGCAAAGTCGCAAATTAATCAAATGGGTCAAACGGAAAAGCGTAAAAGAACGTCACAAGAAGGTGAAAAAGGGGCGCATATCGGGGTGGCGGCCTCAAAACGAAAAAAAAAAAAATTCTCCACCGGGTGTATGTATATATACACACCTATGTACACAAAGTGGGGGGCAAAAAAAAAGGGGGCAACCAATCAACCGCGAAATTAACTTCCGCCAGAATGAGAGGGAAAGGTGATTCAACGCAACATCACCGCAGAGACGCACAAGCGTGATGGCATAATCACATAACTTATCGCAAGGTAACACGTAAGGACCCCTAGCAAGATTAACAAAAAGGAATTGTCTTATGTAAAAATGGCACCCATTTAGGGTTAACAACAACGCGGCTGCAATTTCTTCACACAAAAAAAGTAAAAAAAAAAAAAAAAAAATTGCTCTTTATTTACTTGTTATCTGGGTATTTTTCTTTTATCTTCCATATAAAATTGTTTTGTCTCCTTTTCATTTTTCCCTCCTACGGTTAGTTACTCACCATGCGATACAGCGTAGCAGTGGAATGATGCACGCGGAGGTATACATATAAACAAGCCCACACATGTACAAAGGCCAATTGACGAAGGCTGCGTCCATCAATGTTGCTTCCCACCAGTGTTTGTTTTCCACCCGTGGGTTCAAATTAGTGCGAGCTGACACACACACACAGGCACGCACAAGAGTGGAAGTATTCCTCCTTTCTTATTTTATTCCTCCTTTCTTATTTTATTCCTCCTTTCTTATTTTATTCCTCCCCTCCTTGCTTTTTCTTCCTTTCTGTAATTATATTATTTCCTATTTCTCTTTGCTATAATTTGCCAAATTATGATAAAAAAAAAAAAAAAAAAAAAAAAAAAAAGGAAGATGCCGCTAGGCTAAAGCATTTTTGTCATTTTTCCACCTCCAGCTGATTCTTAAATTGTACCCCTGCATGTAGGGGTTGCTTTCCGCTAAGAAGGTTGCACGTGACAACTTCTGTAATATTCGTGCAGGTGCATAGGAAGGTGCCTGCAAGTGCGTATAGGTATACGTGAAAACGTGGTACACATGTATGCCCTGTTGGGCCTCACGCCCAGCATATGACACACATAAAGTACGCACAAAAAAAGAGCGACGAACGCGGAAAATTCGCGGAAATTATGCAGATTCGCGGATTTCAAATGATCTTCATTTGGGTAGCATAAACTGGTGGAAAGGGGAAAATAAACAAAACTCTCTGTGCACATTTCTGTTCTTTACCTGCTGGGGCGCATTTGTCAATAAGGAAAAAGGCAAAATGGCCCAACGGAAGAAAAAAATGTACGATATCTTCCTTTTTTTTTTTTTTTTTTTTTTTTTTTTTTTTACTTTTTTTTCCGTTGCGAGCTGTCATTTATTTTTTCGCGTATGTGTACATGCATACGCACGCATCTTCTTTTGTATAACTTTTCTCGAACCTTACATTTTATAGCGGGAGCGTAAACTATTTCCCACCCCACACCCGCGGCATATTCCACACCAAGTCGTCCAACAGTTTGCGCTCTTGAGAAGGACGAGCCGCCACACGCGTATATGCAGCTATATATATGAAAATACATTTACGTATCCATTTATTATATGTATTCATTATTTACCAACTTCCGCCAAATAGGAAGACTTTCCCTCAGTTGCGAATGCAAACTGATCGTATTTTTTCGTTAAACATCATGCAAAATCAAAATTCGTCCGTCCTTTGGGTGATCGCCAAGTTGCTGTCGCCCTGGCGCCATCGTTACGTTTAAAGTATTACGCTTTTTCTGATCACCGTTTGAATTTTCCCCCTTTACAGAAAACTGCCGCAAGTTTCTCCGTTGTGTGGATTTTTTTTTTTTGTGTACAATTTTCTTTCGCCCGGCCGGAGGTGCCACGCTGCGTGGTTACGCATACGTGGAGGTGAATCAAAGGTTGTGCCTTATATTATTATATGCATGTATTATGTATTTTTATGTTTACGCTTATATTTTTTTTTTTTTTTTTTCTTTTCTTTTTTTTTTTTTTCTGCGCGACTTTGCATACCTTTTTTAGCATTCTTGTATGAACTTTTCCCGCGTGTCAACAAAACCTTTTCGCCTTTCTTGACGCAACGACGGATCGGGTGGTATACCCAATTTTACGATCGCATAGGCAGTTATGTATTTGCAAAAAGTTGCAACCCTTTCGCCTTCCTTAGCAAGGGATAAACATTTTCTGCTCCTTAATTTTTTTTTTACCTCTTTTTGCTTAAACCCTTTTTTAGAGGGGAACTCATACATTAACTGAAAAAGCAGCGATTTCTTACGGAGCGATTCCTACAGGTCCTTCCCATTTTTTGCTAAAGCGGCAAATGGCGTTATACCGGCGAGTCGGTGACTGAACAGGCGAAGAGACGACATGACTTTCTGAGGCCGCGGCGCTACCTCCCCCCCCCCCCCCCCCTCAAACGCGACATTTTTCTCTTCCCTCATTTTACATATCACTCGACGGGCTTCCAACCGAGGCGACTCCCGCATACGTGAATGCAGAAGTATATAAACATACATATAAATACATACGCATACAGTAAACTGAACCTTGGACGATTTTATTACCCAAACTAGTCACTCCGTCGGCATATCAAAGACCAAACGTGGTACTGACAACCCGTGCGCAACACCCCCTCTACGAGAACATGGACGAAGGAGATCACAGCGACAAGGAGAGCGTGGGAGAGGAAATTGTGGGGGAGGATCACGTGGAGGACAAGGACGGCAAACCCAAAAGGAGCTACGAAAAAATGGTGGAAGAAATAAAAATCGAAAACAGCAAGTCGTTCATCTCAAAAATTAGCGAACCATTATTGAAAAAAAAGTATTTTAAATATTTTCTTAAAATACTGGACTATGCGTATTATGCTAAAGTAACAGCCATGCAAATCATAAAAACAAATGAACAGATAGAAGAACGGAAAAAAAAAATTCTGAAAAACAAGTTCGTCGTCATAGGCATAACGCAGGTTGTCAAAGCCATTAGGAAAGGAGTGGATGGCATTGTCTTCCTAGCCATAGATGTATTTCCAATAGATATCATATGTCACATGCCCGTTTTTTGTGAAGAGCATAAGATACCTTACACCTTCGTTACCACAAAGAATAAATTGGCGCGCTTGTGCAAACTAAAAAGATCAGTCACTTGCTTGTTTCTCCCTAAACCTAACATAGACATTGACAAATTTGAGGCTACCGTCAATGAGTTTAGCAGTAAGAAGAAGATTAGCAACTATGCCAAGCTCTACGAGAAGATGCTCTCCGGTGTGAAGAAGAACCATCCGTTCTTTCAGTCGTAGAGTATATATTTTGGGTGGGAAAAGACACTTACCGCCCTGTAATACTTTTTTGCAGCATATTTTTCCGTGCCTATTTTAAGCGCTCCACCGGGCGTAAAACCCAATGTAGTTGGCTCCTCATCTTTAACATTTTCCTAACTTATTTTTAAGACAATATATTTTCACGATAACATATTTTCGCGACGACATATTTGCTCGACGTTATTGTTCCTCCTCTTCGGGGAAGCCTTTTTTTTTTTTTTTTTTTTTTTTTTTTTGTGCGTAATTTATCCACTTAACCATAGCGTGTGCTAAGTGTTGAGAACTTTTAACTTACCGTCAGGGTGCCCATTTGGTCCCTATCATACGGCCCATTCGGTGGGCCTTGCTGTGTTTATAGTGTCTACCTAGTTTTGCAGGATTTACCCCGCCTGGCACGTACGCCATACACGTTACACACGTAACACGCGTCACACGCGTCAAACCCTGGGCGCAGAAGGAATTGCTCCAAACGCAACTGATATTTTTACACGTTGTTTTTAAAAATGGAGAATTTATCAATTTGTTGAAAAGTTTAATATGGAAAAGGGTGTTAACTTTGGGGCGAAAAATTCGTGGAAAACACAGTTTGTTTCCATGCCAATAAGGGGGGGGGATATTTCATCTTAAGTCGACTCTTGCATGAAGTAGAAATAAGTGGGAGGATATCTCCGCTTTAGACGAAAACTCCTCTTCTTATGCTTCTGCAGGAAGCGAAGTGACAACACCGTTTTGGCGTTTCTGTTGCATTCACAAAATGGGGAAAATTATCCTCGTGATTTCATTTAAGAAGGGAGAAAATCCCATAGCTCTAGCAAGTCCACATATTTTTCGCCGACAGAGAGGTATCCAGAAAAACGCATACACACACGCATATACATTTATATGCTCTTGTGTGCATTCTCTTAAATGGATGGCTAGCTGAGCAGAAAGGTAACCACTGCCAGTAGAACGATCACGTTGCAGAAGCTGTGAAAGTCGGACGACTTCACCCCTCCGTCGGTGTGCGCATTCTGCTTACGAACGTTTCCCTCATTTGCAAGTGTTCCGCTTGGTTGTTCCAGATTCGCCTTCTCACCACTCACGTGAAGACCATCCCTCCTGTTAAACTTCTCCAAATAGTTCAGTACTTGAAAATTGCCGTCTTGCCCGTGGCTAGCAAGGTTGTCAAATGTGGAAGGCAAAAAGTAGAGCCAATTTTCCGAAAATATTTGATTTTGCTCCATTTGTAACTTTTTTATTTCTTTTATGTTTTCAATTTCTTCCGTAAGTGTCTCATTTAATGAGGCGATGTTGTTCAGAAGCTGCGTCTTAATGTCCTTCAATTTGTTTGTCTTTTCCGATATGTTTTTTACTGACTGAAGCCAGGTATGAATATCATTTTGTAATTTCTTCGAATTATCCTCGAGTATGTTAATTTCGTCATAGCTCTTTTTTTCATTATTTAATTTCTCGTTTTTCCTTATTTCTTCTTGCACATATTTCGCCAGGCTGTCATCACTCGTTTCCTCTCCATTAGCATGGGTATCCCCCAGTGTGCCATCAGTATTGTGCACACTTTCGCCTCCACTTACTTTCAACTCAGGATCGTGTGCATTTTTGTCCTTGTCTTTTAAACTCTTATGTAGCATTTTTAGCTGATCCATATGCTCTTTCAGTTCCTTTTTGTGGTCATTATTTTTCATTCCTCCTATGTGCACTTGTTCGTGGTGCCTAATTTGTGCTTCCGATGTTGTGTACGACAGGTGCTTATCCCCTGTGTGGACATCCTGGTCCGTACCCCCATCCTTTGGGCCCCTTACCTTAGGGGTAAAGAAATAATCGTACAACATCTTCCCCTTTTCACTTATATTTAATTCGTTGCATTTGGCCGGGTTGCTCTGGAGGAATATGCTTATAACCAGAATGAACGAGAGACAAACGAAAACATTCATCATATGTGTGCACAGGTAGGCGCGATGCCAAATGATTCGGGGAAAAAAAAAAAAAAAACAGCTAAAATGAAGGGGAAAAAAAAAAAAAACAGCTAAAATGAAGGGGAAAAAAAAAAAACAGCTAAAATGAAGGGGGAAAAAAAAAAACAGCTAAAATAAAGGGGAAAAAAAAAACAGCTAAAATGAAGAAAAAAAAAAAATATATATATATATAATAGGAGACGACGGGAGCAGGGAAGATACAACCCTACAGCTGTACACACTCCTGGTTGCAAAGAAGAAGAGTTGTCCTAGTCCGTCGAAGCAGTAGAGGAAAATACAGCTATGTAAAACATTCACGCACGCGGAAGTTCACTCTGCCGTACATTGCAACACTCAGTTTCTGTTCTGTTGCAAACGGCCACCTTTCATTTTGTCTATACGTATGCAACATGAGTTTGTGTGTTACGTGTGTAGTACCTCTCCATGCACATGAACGATTTTTTTTTTATTACGTCTTTTTTTAAAGATGTGTTTTCCCGCTTCATGTTATTCTCCAACTTTCAAAAAAGCAGATTAATCGGGCTGCAATTTCCTTTTGCACGAGGTGTCCTCAGCGCGTTTGCCTTCACGCGGGGAGCGAAATGGATGCAATCAATACGTCGTTTTGCACATACGGAAAAAAAAAAAAAAAAAAAAAAAAAAAACAGTAAATTTGGAGTCATCCTTTGGTGTAAAGAGCAGCGGGGGGTTTTAAATGCGCACCAAGGGAATGTCCACCTCATACACGTTGCTTCTGTTCCTCCTATTACAAATACTTCTATGTGAGTACGCACATCCTACAGTAAGTTCGTATATATGCGCAGTTTTCACCTCGTCCTCTCTGCACTTGCATGCAGGTACTCCCCTATCGCAGTGCCAACTCTATCTAGAACGGTGTACGCAAAAGATGCTTCACCAACGCATTTATTCTGCTCCCGACATGTTCATCGTTATATATGTGACACGTTAGTGACTATACACCACCACATATTTCGCGAGAAAAGCCTCCCAAAAAATTTGGCGTCCCCTTTAAAAGTAAAATGGAATTTATGCGTTTAACAAAGTTTGGCACATGACACATGCAGGTGTAGGTGTAGGCCCAAGTTGTGGTAAAAATGGCGACATATGAAAATGGATAGGCAGATACGAAGTACGCGCAGAAGGGGGAGGCCCCAAAACACGTAGTTGCACGTATGCACTGCTCAGAAATGTATTCACATGAAGCTATACAATTATAAACTTAAAAAGAAGATGTCTGACTACACACATACATAAGTTTGTGTACAAGTTATCGAAATGGAACGAAGCTTTCTCCTGACAAGTATACAAAAATGAGTGTGCTTTGTTTGAAAAATTGGCATGCGCCGCGCCTTCTTATGGGAAGGAGCTTCTTGGTATTGTGCGGCATCTGTCCCTATATGATTGTACATTTTGGCAGTTTATCCCACTCTTTCATCCCTGCCGACCTTCAGTTGCGCAGGATGATTTCTCAATTATCCAGTACAAAAAAAATATATACATGGGTGTATATATGCTTTTAAAAAACATGGTGGGGGTAAACATACGCGTGTACGCACGGGTATACACGCGCTTATATATACAATACATACGTATGCTTACATATATGTGCATGCCTGCGATCTGTGGGACAACCTTGTAGTGGCGCGAGCAGACGTGCTGACCTCTTAAAGTGCAAAAATTTTATTTTTTCACTTGGGGGGAACTCCCTACGCGGGTAAGGGGCCAAGACTGCGTTACATGTCTTTTTCGATGTCGTCAGCAAGATGTAACGAGTATGTGCATTCTAGCGCGTGTAGAAGGGACCGTTACATCCTCGAGGAGGACAAACCCATTCGAGTCAGTTTTCTCGCTTGATGTTCTCTTCCTCCTCCTTCTTTTTCTCCTTTTCCTTTTCCTCATCCCCACTTTTGGAATTGTCCTTGGATTTTTCCTCCTCTTTTTTCTCTTCCTTTTTCTCTTCTTTCTTCTCTTCCTTTTTGTCGTCCTTTTTCTCTTCTTCCTTCTCTTCTTCCTTCTTTTCTTCCTTCTTTTCTTCCTTCTTATCCTCCTTTTTGTCGTCCTTCTTGTCGTCCTCTTTCTCTTCCTTCTTCTCTTCCTTTTTTTCTTCCTTTTTTTCTTCCTTCTTCTCTTCCTTTTTCTCTTCCTTCTTCTCTTCTTCCTTCTCTTCTTTCTTATCCTCCTTTTTGTCCTCCTTCTTATCCTCTGCGACCTTGCTCTTCAGCTGTCCGTTATCATCGAGCAACTTCAAATTCACTTGGCCCGCCTCATCGAACTTTTGCTTGAACAACTTGGCCGCCTCCGCCGTGTTGAATTTTAAGGCAAATTGCTCGATTTTCGGTTCCTCTGCAAAATCTTTCACTGTCCATGCGTAGATTTTTTCACTTCCTGCGTTGGGCACGAGTTTGCAGTAGGACTTATTGGGGTAGATATAGTGATTAGCCACAACCTTCAGTGTTTTCTCTTGTCTTAGTAGAAACCTGATGATTCCTTTTTTCTTGTGTAACAACAGTTTGGATTCCCCTAGTCCTCGTTCCTTCCACTCGCCTTCTACCCACCTGTACAATTTAGACCTCCCTGACCAGAACAGGCTTTCATCCTCTTCACCTGTTTTTATTTCTACTTCTTTCAATTCAATCTACACAGGAGGGGCGGAAAGGAAAAAAAGATGAGTACATTTGCCCATATATGCGGAAAATATACTTGTAAAGAGAAATGGCCCCTTCTTGAAGTATGCACATGGATCAACGAAAGCGACGGGGAGAGGGAGCTTACGGGCTGACCACACACACAAAAAAAAAAAAAAAAAAAAAAAAGGAAGATGCCCGCAGTAGACCAGAACTCTCCACAACCATACAGGTAAGCATCAGAAATTGGTAAGACGCATACAGAGTAGAGGCAAATGCATAGACCACCATAAAATGTTTCTGCCTCAAATGACACTATGTTAAACCTAACAAGGGGTATACAAGTTCTTAATTGGCTAAGTTACGCTTTCATCACGATATGCTCAAGTGCACAAATATGCGTTTCGTTTTTTTTTTTCCTACCTTGGGGGTGTTCCAATTTCCAGTTGTGACTTCCTCTTCGGGATTGTAATCGTTTTTGTCATCTTCCATGGTTGAAGAAAAGGGTTTCGCGTTATTAACAAAATTGGTAAGGGGGAGTTGAAAGGCGACTTAAAGAATCGTTAACAGTTTTCGTTCAGACCATGAAGCTTCCCTGTATGCTCTGTGGGGTTTTACAATGCATGTAAATAAAATTGTAAACGCTTTATACGTAGGGACAATAATGTAGGAAACGAAGCAAGCACGTAGTTTCCTTATCATATGTATGGGGACAGGGGGCATATACGAATAATGCTCTCTCTCAAGGACGAAATTTTTTGTTTCGTTTCGTTCTTTTTTTTTTTTTTTTTTTTTTTTTTGTGCTCACTTCTTAAGCTACACAGTAAGGGAGTGGCGAGGGGCAGGTTCTTTAAACACGACAAAGGGGGGTGATCTGTAGCTGCGAGTTGCGCTCTACTATGGATTTAATGTTCTACGAACAAAAAGAGCACGTGCCGTATGTAGCAGTACACTTATGAACGTACATAAGCCTATTTTTTATGCGCAAAAAAAAAAAAAAGAGGCATATTATGCATTATGGGCAAATGGGTGGCCAAATAAATGCATGTGGGGAGATACTGCGATAATATGAATGATGGCCTTCTTTTAGAAAAATGCTTCTTTCCTTTTTGCAGTTTTTTTCTTTTTTTTTTTTTTTTTTGCAATATTTTTTAAATTATTTTTTATTTGCTAATATTTTGACATAACCGAATTGTAAAAATAGTTAGCGGAGAAAATGTATTCGCTTCTACCCGTAACTACATGGCGCAAACTTTTGACTTCTGCGATTTGCTAATTTTTTTTTTTTTGGGGGGAGGGGCATCCAGAAGGATTTCCCAAGTGAGAACGTACAAATATATTATGAATATTTATATATATATGTGCACATATATATACATGCGTGTACGTATATCATTTTCGGCGATGTTTCCTTGTAAGGATCACGCGACGGGCTACATACATGGAGCGACGCACATGTGCAAGGTACGCATACGTGTGCATATACATATACATATACACGTATACCTTTACACGTATGCACATCAAGCTACGTAACTGGAGTTCTTTGCAGGGTTTGCTACGATGCGCCCCAAGTGGGAAAAAAAAAAAAAAAAAAAAAAAAAGGAACCGGCTGCAAATCAGGATGCCATCCCGTATGCGTGTAATGTTACCCACATATCGGTGCGTTCTCGAATGTATGCACCCACAGGTTATGTCCCTTTCAAATGGGATATATATATATATTATTACCCTGTAATGGTACAAAAAAAAAAAATTTCCCACTTTTATTTTTCCCCTCTGTGGCAAAATTCCTAGGATGTTATTACCTCTCCTCCATGTGAAGCATATAGAGGGGGGATGGCCGTACAAACCCCTGAGTTGCAATTAGGAGGAAAGAATGACTGAGGCAAGTTTGTGCAGCCCACTTATGACCCTCCTGTTCGGCATTACCCCATTTTATCTTTTCGTTTATTTATTTATTTTTTTTCTCATCTGCCACGCCATCAATTGCTATAAGGGGGGGGGGGGGGAGAAGGGAACCCCCCAAGTTTTAATTTTTTCTATTTTGAAGGAATGGCTTTTCTGTTCTATTCACCTGGCTCACTTGGTTCTTTCTCGCAACTATGGAGGCAGGACGGTTTACGGGGAAAGGAAACAATGGTGTGCACGTGTAACTGCACGTTAGAGGCATACTGCTACTTTTTTCACACCGTTTAAATTGCAATAGATCCACGGCTGCTCCGTTGTTACTTCCCTCTGAAGTTGGCCCCCCTACGTGGTTTATGTGTGTACATGTCAAGAGCCATATAAACGAATGTATTACGGTTTGTATGGTCACGAAATAAAAAGGGGATTTCCAAACTTGTAATCGCTACGCATATGTGTGTGTATAAAAAGTGCCCTTCCACACGTTAATAGGCTGAGGAGACCAGTCATTCTTCCAACATGCTATTTTTCGACTTATTTTTTTACTTCACATATTTAGCGATTAATTGGACATTCCCGCACCTTGAATTTGTTAAAAGGGGAATAATTTTTGAGTGATAAATATAGGAGGAGGGAAACGCACTGTTCGTTAACTTACAAGTGAGTTGTACGCACTGTTCTTTAACTTACAAGTGAGTTGTACGCACTGTTCTTTAACTTACAAGTGAGTTGTACGCACTGCTTGCGTTTCACCGTTTGGCGCTTTTAATTTCCTTTTTTTTTTTTTTTTTTTTTTTTTTTTTTTTCCTTTTGTTTCCCTTCCGCTTGAACATGAACAAGAGGAGGTGAATGGTGAGAATTCCCATCGAGAATCACGCTCAAGGAGTAGTCTTTTTTATGGCGCAAAAAATAGGTGCACACATAAAGATAAGCACATGTCCATTTGGTGGTGATGGTGGGAATTATATGGCTAGCTCTCGCACGGAATACCACGACCATTGCGCCGCTCTAAAGTTATTGTTTTCCAGATAGAATAAAGCTTATTTTGAATCACGCAGTCTGGTGAGAGAATTGTTCCCATGTGTGTCACCACACTGTGTCAACAGTCATGGAAATTTATGCGGAATGTGTAAGTATTTATATATTTACATTTGAACGCGTTGGCAATGCAAATGGTGCGAAATAAGACGACATGTTTAAATCGCCTCTTAGTAAATTCATATTTTTACATGCTTCACGTAGGGTGGGGAAAAAAAGAAGGATGTCACTCCAGTATTATGATGCGATAACATGTTTGGCTACACTTTGTTACCAATTTTCACTTTTGCTCATTAGAGCTTGGCGGAAGTTTATCAACCGGCCGTCCATTCTTTCATTTTATTTTCTCTTTAGGTACATTTGTTTAATTCTTCCTTTTTGTCCTTCCATTTTGCATATTCCACTTTGCAATCCTTTATGATTCATGAAAGGGGTTTGCTAGGAAATATATATATATATTTTTTTTTTTTTTCTTAAATTTACCTGACTGGTCAGCTACTAATTTCTTTTTCTAGCTAACCAATTTGTAATTTTATTTTATTTTATTTTTTTTTTTTTTTTGTTACACATTTTCCGATTTCACCTGAACGAGCAAGACGAAAATGAACAAAACAAATAGGGATTTGGAAGAGGAAAATTTATGGGATGATCACGATGTGAACTTACACAAAGGCAATACGAGCCGCAACACGTATAGCAACAATAGTGGCAGTAATGGGAAGAAAACGAAGAAGAATGGGAGGTCCAATTTCATGGCCAATGAATACAAAGACACCTTCCACCTGAAGGACCTTCCCAGGAGTAACAATAAAGTGAATATATATTATGGCAATGAGGAAGATATCATTGACTGCGCCATCAACGAAGACGATGACATTTTTGGGAGTGGAGGAAACACTTCTCTGAATAAGAATTTAACAACGGTTAATTTGAGTGAAATGAAAAGGGGAGGAGGCCCCCCCCAAGGTATAAGCAATTCAAATGGAATCACCAATTCTGATGGCAGTGTCAGTGTAGCGGCATATTACGGATATAACCTGAACAACAACACGGGTAACCCCCCTAACTTTTCGACTGGCCAGGGTGTAACTAATCAAATAATAATCGACGCGAATGATAGCGGAAATCGAAGATACCACAGCAATAATAAGGACATGTACCACCAGAGGGCCCCCCTCGAACAAAAATTCAATGCCGGAGATGTGCACGATATGAACTTCAGAAACGCCCCGAGCGGGAAAATGAACATATTTAATCTAAGCGACAACGAAAATAACGACGACTGGGGGGTTGAAACAGCATCGAGAAGCAGCCCTGAGGGCGGAGAAAACAATTCGTTCGACCTGTTTCCTTTTTTTAAAGGTCTAAACCAAATCAGAACAAAGCTGTTGTGTTACTACGACGTGGACAGCGATGTGATAATATACAGATGCATGTGTGCTCTTCTGCCTTACCTGAACGTGGACAAGTCGTACGATTCCATGGACAGCTTGGATGACCTTGAAAAGCACGCGTGTCAACCGAGAAGCCGACGCAGCAACAAGGACAAGCGCAATGTAAAAAGTGGCGACAAAAATTATGGCAGTAGTCACGATGTTGCCAGTGCAGATGAAAACGAAGTAGACGACGAGAACGCGCACATAAGAAAAATAAGCAACGTGAATGACGCCTTCGATTACTATGACAACAAACTGAGCATAGAAAGAAACCCAGACCTGTATGGATTTGTATGGGTGAATATCTTCATTTCCTTCACCATTTTTTTTCTTTTTAATTGGAAAAACATATTTTTTGGTGATTCCTCCGGTATCGACTTTACACCCGAAGATGACATCACCTGGAGTAGCGAAGAAATAAACAACCAAGCATACATCACCCAGAATAAATTAAACATTCTCTACACCACTTTAATTTTTTTATACCTTTTCAATACGTTCACTCCTTTATCAATATACATGACAAATTTCATTGTCACAAAAAGAACGTTCCCAATCAGGTTATCCTTTCTCATTTCATTAATGAGTTATAATAATATAATTTTATTCCCTCTCATATTGTTTTACAAATTTACCTTGATAAAAACAAGTCTGTCATTCATTCTCTTCTTTTGTAGTTCCTTCCGTTTTTTTATTTTTGCCCACTATATGCTGTCTTCCTTATTTTACATACACAAATATACCATCCGCACTTTTCGCAATAATTTTTCTGATAACATCATTTATGCCTACTATGGAATTTTTTCCCTGTCCTACCTTCTGTTATACCTTCTGTTGAGGAACTACATATTCAGTTATTTGTGAAAAGTACGTTCGCTTTGTACACATCGCGCATACGGGAGGTGCATAAATTTTCACCTCTCCATATTTGTGATTTTTTGTTGGTGAAAATTTTTCTTGGCTTGTCATTTCGCTTATCATTTCATTTTTTTTTTTTTTTTTTTTTGTCCCATCGTAACGACATAACACGTTTCCTCATTACGTAAAAGTTTGAAAAAATTGTAAATTTTTCTTTTTAAAAAATCTCGCAAGTTAATCATGCGCATTTATTGCTACACAAATTGGAAATTTTACTAAAAAGGGGAAGGACAAATGTAGGGTTTATGACAGACAGACAGAACGGCAACCTGGAGGCTACTACACGAGACAAAAAAAAAATAAATAAATAAATAAATAATAAATAATAAATAATAAATAATAAATAATAAATAAAAATAAATAAATGAACAAACTCAAATCGAGTTAAAAGGCAAATTGGAGTGAACTACTGACACTAACAAGGCATCCATCAGAGCGGATACGGTTCAGGGGTGATTCACGATTGGCGAATCTTCAAATGTGTATTTACATGTAGCTTAAAAAAGGGGAGTGTAATGGAATAACCCACAGTCATGCACGTAGATAGACGTAAGAAATGTCAAAGGTGTGAGGACGCAAAACTGATCAGCGGAAAAGCGCATCCTTTTCTGGTTTCCTATTAGCTTCACTTCCCTTATTATTCTTTGTGACGCCGCCAACTTTCTATATGTGGTCGTCGTCGAACAGGTTGACCACTTCATCACTCTCCGTAATGACATCGTAATTCCTGTAGTACTTCCAGTTTTTGTATAATTTTAAAACCACAAATAGGAACACCCACATCATAAAGCAAAAACACAAAAAAAAAATAAAAATGAGAAAGTAACCTTTCTCGAAGCAGGAAAATTCTATTGTCAGTATGGTCAGCGGAATACACGCTTCCGTTTCTTCCTTCGAGGGATTCCCCATGGTGGAATCCTCTTCTTCCCTTCTTTTCATTTCGTTCAGTCGGAAGTTCTGTATGACACGGTCGATGTCGTATACACTGCGAGGAGGGGTGGTCCCCCAAAAGCGGAACAAGTACAATGAGGGGGGGGTTATGGATGATGCTCTACTAACATGTGCGGTGCACTGAAAGGGTGCCTCACTTTTTCATATATGAAAAAACCATAGAAACATAGGTCATCAAGAAAAAAAGTATGTCATCTGGCGCATTAACTATATGAAGTGCACCCCCTCCACACTGCACGATTCACTTACCTGTCCTTTTGGGAAGTTCCTTCCACGTAGCTTGTTCCGCGAATGTCGGTCGGGATTTCCTTCTCCGCATACCTCAAGAGGAAGGAATTATTTACACTCTCTGGGTGGACCTCGCCATTTTCTTCATTCCGTTCATTCGTTGTAATAGCTTCACCCTTCTCCTCTCCATAAACGCTTTCTCCGATGGAAGCATTTTTATCTTCAGTCGAAAGGGTAAACTTTAACCTTTTCTCTTTTTCCTGATTAACATAGATATTACAATTTGGTGAAATTTTAAAAATAAAATTTCTTTCCATTTTGTTCATTATTTCTGGGGATAGAACAAATTTCTGAACCTCAATGTTCGCATACTTTATTGCTGTTCTGTTGGTCGGCTCTATGTGTGTCTTTTGATCATCCTGCAGATGTATGTCTTTTGCGTGTACTCTTCCCCAGAATATTATATCAACCTGAATATAAAAAAGAAGGGAGAGAGTGAGAGGGGAAGTGTACACACGTTAATGTATCTGCACCTGTTGGGGGTGAAAGAGAATAAATCATATTGTTCCTATTCCCCCCCTTTTGTGACAATCACTCATCCATAGATCATCGCCCTCGAGTCTTACGCCAAAGGGGTAGCTCCTGTCGATAGCCATCGAGTTGTGCGGAAACACATCCAGCAGAATTGCGTCCCCGGTCTTGTCGTCAGAAAATTCAAAAATCTCGAGCTCGAAATAAAAGAAGAAGCTGAAGTTCTTATTTATGTTGTTCAAATTTGCAGTGATGTGATAAGAATGAATCTCCAGTGTGTAATTTCCCTCTTCCAGGTATAGACTAATATTTTCAAATGTATTAAGACTGTTATCCTTCAGGTTGACTTCCATCTTGGTGCTACTTGAAATAGCCACACCATTTTTCGCTAGCTTCATTTGGAAGTTAGCTAGCGAGAAATCATACCCCAGATTGACTTTGAAGTAACTCCCCTGAAAAGAAAAAAAAAAAAAAAAAAAAAAAAAAAAGATCACACTGGAAAGATGGTTCTAATCATTCTATGGGTATGACGCACTCAAGAGAGGCGGTACCGCCCTCAAAAAAATGAGTGGTTCCGTTCCCCCCATAACATGTTCTACCTCAAACTCAGCTGTACACGCCTTACCTTATGTACAACCACGGGAAGAGAAAAGGAATCCTCCTTTTGGACGCTCCTCAAATTCACAACATCCGTTTCTATTCTGACGTACTGATGGGAAGGAAATTTCTCCTGCTCAAATTTTATATCTTCATATAATTTTGCCTTCACAGACAAGGTGTCAAAAATATTCTTCATATATTTTTCCACAGAGTTCACCTGGGAATACATATAGCTCTGCACAGAGTTGTAAAAATCCAGGGGGTAGAGACTTACCACTAGCTGAAAATAATTACAGAAATAGCTATTCGTTCTGATTACCACTTTAAAATTTTTCTCCACTTGGTACAGATTCAACATGAACTCTTCATCTTCGTTAGCAAATATGGGTGACACGGAAAGGGAGCTGTTCTGTGATGAATCTTTCTTGTCATCTCCATCCTCGTTGGCTTCTCCCGAATGTTCCTGAACAACCCTAATATTAAACACATTTCGTACATTCAAAAAGGAGTTTACAAAGTTCATTGAAGGGTCTGAGAAATTTCCAACGGAGATCTTTCTCACCTCTCTAATTTCATTTTTTTCTTCCCCTTCCTCTACAGAAATATTTTCTTCTGTTGACTCATCAATAGGGACACAAAAAATTTTCAAAAAGTAGTAACCATTTGGGATGGTAAAGAAAACTTCTTCCTTGTAGTTTTTCAGGAAAAATTTTCCGAAAAGGTGAAAATATTGATTTTTATATTTTGAGGAAATAATATTTTTCTTCACTGATACGTCATTCTCCCCAATGTCCACCAGATTGACTTTGTTGAAAAGGGGTTTGTATGGGTACGCCTTGCATACATCACTTTGGGGGGATAGTCCAGGAGAGTTACCTATATATGTTAGTGTATTCCTCTGATTGGTTTCGTTTTTCCCGCTTCTAGAAGACACAATAAGTATAACCAAGTCGAATATAATATCTTTTACTTGTTCTCTCTCCAGCCCGGGAAAGGCCAAATGTATTTCGTACTCTCCTTTGTATAGCTCAATCGTAATGAAGGTTTTATGTCCACTGGAAATGTCGAAGAAGGATCTTTTCGAAACGATATTTAGATTAAAGGGGTAAACAAAGAAATGATAGTGGGGGTTTATCTCAACATACACTTGGGCACTCTCTTCTATATTTAAATTAAAAAGCGTGTAATTTTTATCAATGGTTTCGCTACTCTTGTGTGTAGAATCATTTGAGTTCCTTCCCTCTTGTGAAATTTTCTGCACTTGATCCGATAAGCATATATAAAAACGCTTGTAAATAAGAGCATTGCTTTGTTCACCTTTTTTTATTTCCACGGTGGTCGTACTATTTTCGAGAATTTCGAAATTTTCATTTTTTATAATTTCTTGCCAAAAGTAAGACAAATTGTGCAGCTTCTTACCGCCATGGTGTACCTTTGTCCCTTCGTTGCACTTAACTTCCTTACCAAATAAGAAACTGATTTCTTCCCTCAGAAAGGCATCATCCCTCCGAATTGGTGTTGTGCCCATGGGAAGGATCACTCCAACTTCCTCCTTCGGCAAACCCACTCCTTCTTCTCCTGTGAGGTAAGACCCACTTGGTATGCCTTCCTTGTAATGCCACACCACAGACAGATTGGCGAAAAAAGGGCCTGATCCACGTTCATACACAAAAATGTATAAACCCCTCGTTAGATACATCGATAGGTATATCTGCCCCTTGTTGAGTGAAGCAATCTCTTCTCCTATCGATGACGACCCTTTCTTCATCACTTCATCGTAGGTGATTCCTCCCCCAGAAAGTAATTTCTCCGTGTCGGAAAATTTATACACATTCAACTTTATATCTCTGTTTTCCCTGTACATGTACATATCAAAAAAAAGGTTATCCCTGACTAGGAATAGGAATACATTGTTGTTCAGCAATTCAAAGGTGTACTGCACGCTCTGGTTCGCTATGGGCAGATCGGAGTTGCGAAGCGAAATCATCGCGGAGTGATCTCCACCATGGTTAGACCCTTCACCTACACTAAATGCTTTCCCTGTTGCACCAGGAGAACCCTTGAAAAGTATATTATTCAGAAGGAGAGGTAAGTTCACCGTGGAGTAGGAAATGCCCTGCTCATCCCATTTCTGAAAAGCCTCCATTTCACTTGTGTACATAATGTGCAGGTAGGCATACGTGCAAAAGTTGTCCCTTAAATTTTCGTTAACTTCTTCGTACAGGTCTACGTACAGCTTGAAGCGTTTCCCTACCTGGCCGGCCTCACCCGTGGCCCTATTTTCCACCAAGGGGGGGCTATTCACTAAGGGAAGAGTCATCAGGATTTTATTCTTATACGTGTAACTATCATGGTACTGTAGTCTGGTGTTTGACATATCCTGGATGGCTAGCTTATATGGCAAATAATTCATTGCAAAAATTAGTTCTATCTTCAGGAGGAATGTAACTGTGGAATCCATGCTCGTCACATGGGGGAGAATCAGCTCCTTCACAATCCTTTTGTTCGGATGGAGAAGCAGTAAGTCCCTCTTGAATAGGTAATACACATTTGAGCTCTGAAAAAAGAAGGTGTTTTTGTCTTTCACTTGAGTTTGATTAGCACCCATGGTGAAATCCGCCCGATTGGCTTCGACATAGGGGGTCAGGTCGTACATGTCCTGTACATTCGGTGTGGTCGCTACGGGGGGCGTCGCTGCACCCTCTGATCCAATCGAAGTGGATTCCCCTCTCATTTGACTGACTATGCCAATGCCTCTGTCTGTACCTGTGTCTGCACCTGTGATGAACGCTGCAGAGTGAGCGCACCTATCGAGCAAACTCAAGTGGAAGACATAAAACTGGAGGTAGAAAAACGCGTTGTCCTTCTGGTCGTTCGACGCATTAAACTGCAGAACGATTTCGTACTCTCCCTTTGTGAAAGATTCAATGTACAGCTGATTATAGCCATCGTAAAGTTTTCTCCTATTCTGGTCGTACAGGCAAATGTACACATAGTTGGCGCTAAAGCAATTTATTTTTACAATAGAGTTTTCCTTTATGTAGATGATCAGGCTATGCTTTTTAAACTTTGGGATGTAGCAGAAGTTGCTAAACGAGTAGGAGTCGTAACCGATGATCAAGTCGGGGATATAGTTGATCCTGCTGATCATGTTGTGTGCATTGCTTGTGGGCTCCGCATTATCTGGTCCTTTCTCTTCTATTGTTAATTTCTTCCTAGTCACCAAGTCAATGTCAATGAAGAAAAAACCGCATAACTGCTTTCCTGGATAGTGCACAGTGGAGGCAAGTAGATAAATGGTGAACGGACGATCCCCATGTTTTATCTTATACTTGAAAACGTTCCTAGAATTTCTATAGATGTAATAGTAGGAGTTCTGCTCTCTGATGGGTTCTACAATTACAAAGAAGAGGTCCACGAAGATGGAGTTGTTTATCGTCACGAGTAATTCATCCACCCTCTCAGTGATGTGCCTCTCATACAGAATCACAAAGTCGAAATCTTGAAATATCGGGTTGTTCAAAATCCATCTGTTTTCGTAGATATTCTGGTATGTTCTTTTTTTTCCGTCTTCTTCGATTTTCTTTGGCCATTTTATCTCACCCGCTATCGAGTTGGAACCCTCTTCGTTCGTTAGACCCTCCCCCTGAGGTGCGCTGATGAGGTTGGAAAACTCCTCTCTATGCTTCTTACTTTCAGATCTCAAATGGTAGTAGAACAGGTCAGTCACAACATTCATGGAGCTATCGCATTTGTGTCTTTCCTCATATAAACCCACCGGGTGAATAGTTAGACTGACTTCGTTAGAGTCGCAAACCATATTATGCCCATCAACGCTTATTCTTAAGAAGTATTCCCCCTTGGATAAGGCGCAGTTTATGTAGGCCATGTTGTGCTGAGAGAACTTCTTCCTCCGTACCTCTTCATCATCCCTATAATCATCAGCAAACGCTTTATTCACATGTCCATGTGGAAAATGGTCCATCTCTTTCGACATGTAATTAAAAAGCGTGTAATCGTTTAGGTTATTCAAGTAGTACGTGTTACAAACCTTCTCTCCATGGGATAAATCCTTTTTAAGCAAATTTATGTAAACGTTATCTATCTTAGATGTAACAACCAAATTGAACAGACTGTCCTCACTGATGATTACGCTAATTTGTTTATTTTGCACAAAGAAATTAATAGGATCAAAATTGAAAATAAAATTATCGTTCAGTTCGATCATCCTCCCGTAAATGATGAATTCATCGACTTGATCAGAGGAAGTACAACTCTCTTTCTGCCCCTCTTTGCACCCTTTGTGTGAATATTCCTGAGCGACATTTTTTCCCTCCCCTTGGATGATTGCGCTCGGGAAGAAGGTGTTGTGCATACACTCCCTGGTGAAGTGTTCACGAATGAAGTCCACCATGGTGTACTCCGCTGCATTCCTCACTATGGAAAATTCTACGTTGAAATGAGCACCATCAGAATTCTTGGCTAACCAATCTGGAGAATTCCTTCCCAAAGTGTACTTAACCTCAAATTTATACACGGAGTTATTCTCCAATAGGGCGTGCAATAACAACCCATTTTTTGTTCGCACACTGTGGACACAGCCCTTGGTGCAATCGTTATCCAGATAAGCCAACCTTAAAATGTTATGCACGCTCATGTTGTACAGGTAACTCTTTCCGAAGGTTAACTTTTTCAAATGCATGTGGAAATTCTTTTCTTTTGTTATATCTTCTGTTAAGTGGGAATAGAAACTTATACTCCCATGTTCGGTGAACTGAGTAAATAAAAGGACAGTGTAGACAATCACTTCTTCGTTCCCTTGCAAATTAGCATAAAGCTCCTCCTTCTTTCGTTCGAATCGAACGTAGTAATCTTCACTCGAAGCGTAGTAGTAATTCTCCTTCACAATGATGTAATCCTTGTGATGTGCAGGGAGTTTACTTTTCTTCTCCTCCACGATATTCCTATCAGAATGGAGGCTTCTCACCTCATTGGTGTTTCCACCGCTAGTAAGTTGATTAATGGCTGTCCCATAAATTGGCGAAGCCCACTCGTACCTACTCACCAAGCCGACATTCAACTCCAACATTACATTAACACATGAGCTGAAATTTGAACTAATCCCCGAATGTATGACAAAATAAAAGGTTCTCATATCCCCAGGGTGTACACTTTTGTCCGGTTCCACACGAATAAAAAACTTCACTTCATCGTGGGAGGCATCTTTCTCCAAAAGGAGAACGCTCCTGTCTCTGTACTCATATAGTTTCACATCCTTTACCAATAAACTGTGTAGGTTAAAATTTATAAAGAACTCATCGTTGAAGTATTCGAAGTATATATAGTTGATGTTCCACCTTAGGGAGAAATTATTTGAGACATTTATTTCCCTCAGAGGGTTGAAAAAATTATGGCTGTTCAGGTAAAACGGGATGATATTGTTACATACGTTTTTCCCGATGCCGCTTTGCTCTTCAAGACTCCTCCCTCGGATGCGGCCATCCTCCCAGGGGGACATAATGATAAGCAGTAGGAGCAACCAACAGCAGAGAGTTAACCCCGCCCAACGGGCAAGGCTCCCATTTTTCCTGCGATCCATTTGGGGCAAGTCCCCCACATTTGCGTTAGCTCAATTGGCCACCTCACAAACTACACCAGATTTGCCAACTGTAGTACAACTTCCTCTAACTGCTAAGTTTGGGCTCAGGCAAATGTTTTCCAAAGAGGAGGCCTGGCAGAAAAAAACTCTTCTCTCACCCAAACATGTACTTTCTAGAGCGTGTTTAGTCTCATCATCGATAACCTCTCTCTCCCAGGTTGCCCCACTACTGGGCATTCATTCGTTTGCATCCTCTACAATCGTGCAGTTTGGGTAAAAGGCATCATTATCATGGCCATAATAAAACCTAGCTACAACTTTGCAAGGTAACAACTTGGCGTGATGGAACCTCAGCTTGATGGCCTATTATCTGATTGACGTCCCCAGCAAGATAGTGAATTTTATTTATTTCCTCATCGAAGCGCTTCGCCACTAGTGCCCCGCCCCCAGCAATGACCATTTCTACGCATGCAGAAAACCAGGCCAAAAAAAAAAAAAAAAAAAAAAAAAAAAAAAATTAATAGTGGGATATAATTATATATATATTCCCCACGAGGCGTCATCAGGAGGGAATCTACCCGGATAAGCATTTGCTGTGCATGCAATGCCGCCAAGTTTGTTCTTCTTTTTGCAACGAATTTTTACCCTCAGGTAGAGGTCGCGGCTAAGATGCTGGGGGTGGGGTTCGCACCCATCTGGATCCAAGTAGGTGCCGACGAAGGCGCTCCCCGCAATCATATATATAGTATCTTCCGTAGTAAACCGAAGTGTACTTGTCGGATGGCATTCCGTTAAAAATTACACACATGCTCTCACCCACCCCACGTTGCATTTTTTTTTCTTTGATCATGTGCAAACCGTCCAATGTGTACGAAGGAAAAAACGGGTTCGTCTTTCTATAGCACGACCATTTCATCATCCCAAGTGGAAATAGGAAAGTGACGGTATGATGTAAGGAAGTATTTTTCCTCCTCCCTTGGACAGATGTATGGACCGTGGTGTATATGGAATGCCCCTCCTCGCGTGTAGCTCCACCTGTACGTACGCACGCGCAGCGTCAACAGACAAACAATGAGAGTAGTAACGTTTTGGAGTAATTCCTTTTAAAGAAAAAAAAAGCACAAATATGTATTTGCTTCACCGCGCACAAATATCACCCCGCCATATATATATATAGGGAATACTTAGTCACGAGTAAGCATCACCTCAACACCGGCTAACCCGAAAGAACTTTCTTCAACTTCATATCACCCAGAAGTTCAAATAAGTGTGGGCAAAGTTATTCAAGGGAGCTACGATAAAGTGTTCATACCTGCTTTCGTCAGCCTTCTCCCTGATGGCAGATCCGTTGGGAGAAGCAACGTGCAGATCTGTGGAGCGCATCTTCGACGCCGTCCCCTTTAACAAGAGTGATAGGTAATTCTCCGAAAAAAAAGGACAGATACTAAAGGGGAAGAAATAAAAAAAAAAAAAAAAGTGACATACGCGTTAAGAGTTCCCCCCCCAATTATTGTCACCCCAAGTCGCTTCATGGGTTTGTAGTTATATCCACTTCGTTTTTTTTTTTTTTTTTTTTTTTTTTTTTTTTTTTTTTTTTTTTTTTCGTTGCCATGTTGTGATTATTCCTACACCGGCACGGTTTAAACGCTTTAATGAGTAACCACTTCGCCCCGTCCCCAGGAAAAGGCTCCAATTCGAGGACAAGAAGCTAAACCACTTCTTCGAAAATGGGATACTGAATTATAGCCTCGTGGAGGTGGTGGGCCCGTCGGGAAGCGGAAAAACGCAGTTCGCCCTCACCCTCTGTGCAGATATCCTTTTAAAAATTATTCAACAGGAAAGACAGGCCATAGTTTTATATGTGTACTTTAATCGAATGTTCCCAATAGGGCGATTGGAAGAAATAATTCGGGGCAAGTTGGAGTTGAGGCAGAGACGTATCCAGGGGGATACAGAAGACAATGTTAGTAGTTTCAAGGGGGCGCATGGAAGGGATGAAGCGTATTATTGCTTCCAGGGGGGGAATGAAAAGAGAACGGAGCAGATAGAGGGGTCTGGGCAAGTGGGAAACCATGACCAGACACACCGCGATGAGGCAGGCCGGACAGACACGAACCACGCGCAGAACTGTCCAGTCCGAAAGGCCCTGGAAAATTTGTACATACAAAAAATAAACGAAGAAAAGGAATTCTTCCAGTTAATAAAAAAAGACATACAGTACATTTTGAAACATCACCAGATTTCCCTCCTTGTGATAGATTCACTAAATTCTCTCTTTAATGGAAATGATAAACTAGAAGTATACAAGAAGTGCCAGATTTTTACTTCCATCTCTCAATCTCTAAAACAACTGGCATACGAGAATAACTTTTTTCTATTAGTACTTAACAGTTGGCACCCACGGAAGGACTACATCCATTTTTCCTTCAACCTTTTTGATTACGTTATTAACTCCTCCTTTTCTAACACCATCATATATTTCAAGAAGAGGAAGAGAAAGAATAAAATTGACCGCAGGATGATCATAAAATTTTCGGAATTTTTGCGCAAGTATAAATCGATGCGCTTTGAAATTAACGACTCGGGGTTCAGCCTGCCCTAAACATCGCCGTCAACTCAAGTAACCAATACATGGTACGTCTGATTGGCTTCTCCTTGGTTTTTCCCTTTGGAGCATTTGAAGTGTGCGTTATAGTTCCCACGTTATCGCATCCTTCTGTCCAGGAATTGCTCACTTGTGCATTCGCTTCTGGTTTGCTCCATAAACCCAGGCATCGGGAAGGGGACCATTTACACATCCATCGTGTTTTAAAAAATTGAAGGAAATATTCCTATGTGTTTTTCAAAGGAATCAAATGCAGAGATGCGTAGCGCAAAAAATGGGGGAGAGAAAAAATATGGTGAATGCAAAAAATGCGGGAAAAAAAAAAAAGGGAGAAAAAAGGAAAAGTGTCACAATGGAAATCTGCTGCAATGTAAGGCCGCCAGAATGGAAAACCATTACAATGGAAAAGCTGTCACCATCACTGGATCGCACCGACATGTATCTCCACGGTGATGCACTCGCCGATGAGCTTAAATGGGCAGGCGTTTATTATTCATGATGTAATCAGCGAGGTGCTTTATGCCCGGAATTTCCAGAATAAAACTGAGGGGGGAGTATTTCACAAAATTAACAATATTAGGCAAGAAGGAAAAAAATAATTTATATATACCATAGCCTTGAAATAGAAAGCCAATAAATGTCCTACTCATAACGATAAGACAGAAGCCAAAGAGGAAACTAGCAGTCCCCCCAATTTTTTTCGGGTTCATAAAGAAGCGCACGATTTTTGTTGCCCCCACTAAAAAATATAAACCCAATAAAAAAAAGACATTAGACATACACAAAAAAAATTTATCAAAAAATAGAAACACTCCAATAAATCCTGATGCTATTCCTAAGAAGAAGAGTAGCAGTCCTGCCGTTTTGTTTTCATCTAACATTTTTTTTTAATTTTATTTTTTACATTTACGGAGAGGAGCGGGGCGCGATTGCACTTTATTTCCTTCCTTCGCCTCTGTTTGTGGGAAGGCTCGTCTATGGGGAATCAACCCTATGGAGAAGCAACCCTATCTTGCGCGTACCTTCGATAAAGCTGTTACACAGCTGCCGAAAAATCGTTTCACAACTTCGCTCTAGCTTGATCATGCTAGTGTCCTGTCTGCAGTACCTACCGCGTACAGGGCGTTGCCTCTCCTGTCCGTTATCGCTTGTTCTGCCTTCCACGACTTCTTAATTCGGAATGTCTTCTCTCTCTTGCAGTGTAACCCCCAGGTCGCTTCGGGCATTTACCGCTTCAAGTGCACTTTTAAAACGAGTGGCAAATCTTCGAGGGCATTATTCCGTCAGCCCTTCATCATAAGAATGTACGAAAGTGTGATAAGAATCTTCAACCGTTTCACCGTTTCACCGTTTGTCCGATTGACGCGTTTTCACGTGTTGGGTTTTCTGCTGGGGGAGAGCTATTCTCTTCACGTTTACTATGCAACAGCGCCGTTACCTCGTGGGCGCCGCGCGGGGAACTCTTCAGAACGCCGGAGTGGTCGCTTGGTAAAAATGGAGAAGACCCTCGGGCGACAATTTTCGTGCGAATGGAAAAAAAGGCATATAAAAGTATACGTGCATTTATACATATACACATATATATATATATATTTTTTATTTATATTTATATTTAGTTTTTCTTTTTTTATTTACCCGCGGCACTCACGATTCAACGCTCAAATGTGAGTCAACTTCAACTGGCGAATTCGCCATGCAGAAATTGCTGCGCCTCTGCGTCCTGTTAACCTTCCTTTTTTTTTTTTTTTTTTTTTTTTTTTTTTTTTTTTTTTTTTTGCCTTTCAAAGGAGCGAATTCGTGCACGGAGGGTCGGCACATGCGCTGTGCTGCAAGTGTACACTCACAAATGAGCAGGCGTACAAATATAAATATCCGTTGTAAAGATAATTATAAATGTGTACACGGGAATAAATATTCGCACTAAATGGATGGCTATGGAAGCCATTTAGAAGAAGCAAAACAACACTTATATCACATTTGCACGAATGACGAGGAAAACTCGCCCTGTTGGTAACTTCGACCAGCGAAGTGCAGAAAAATAAAAAAAAAAAAAAAAAAAAAAAAAAAAAAAATGCAGTCGCGTAATGCGCCCCAACGTACGTATATAAATATATACATATTCTGTTTATGATTTCAATATACCTTAGGAGCTCCGCGTGGCTAAATGATTGTAAGTTGTTCCATCCTCCTCCTCAGCGCATGCCAAATTGGAGTTACTCCCCCTTCTCCGCCGCGCGCAAATTTTCTCCGTTGCCAAGGTGCACAGGTGAACTTCCTGTACATGGTGTGCATAACTACTATACTGGAGCGTCTTTTACAATTCGCCCAGGAGAGGCCGCGGGCAGAAAATGACAAAAGTACATTTCACTGGTTATACACATGTACAGATTTCCACTTGCACACATGAAGGCAGTACATACTTCTCACTCAATTCTCACATATATAACTTGTCAAGATGCATTTCCGAAAAATAACCTCTTCACAACTTCATGACGCTTTTTCAAAATGTGAAGATGGTTCGCGTATTCAAAAACGTAAAGGCATATGTTGTCCACTCCAAAGCGTTTGATGTAGCGATATATGTCCATCCTGCTACTGACGGCAGAGTTTAAAAAACAAATTTCCACATGCTTTAAAAACAATTGTTCAGAAAAATTAAACAAAATCCTGTTATGCTCTAAAGTAAATAATGCATACAAGACATTTTTGTGATTGAAAATATTTTTCACTTTTTCGATCACTTCCTTTTTCTCATTCTCTGATAATTTCTCATTTCGCAAGGCTGCTTTATTTAAGCGTACAAGATATTCATTCATATTTTCGGATGGTTTATTTTCCTCACACTTAAGCAATTTTTTCTTGTGAGTTCTGCTACTTTGCACATTGAGTACTTTATCCATTAGCAGACTTCTACCTGCGAATGAAGGAATGGTATGGAGGCGGGGAATGTACAAAATGAAATGGCCAATGAGAGACCATTCTAGCTACATCTTTCCACGACAAAAAGGGGCATATTTATCTGTTAAAACGTATAGGTGGGTGTAGTCACACAGGTGGAATCACTCCTGTTTGTATGTACTTCCGGGGTGGTTGAGAAATTCTTGTCTCACTCGCCCAGTAGCAGAGGGAAACATTCATTTGGTCATAAATACACACACTTTCCCCTTAATGGGTAGACAAAAGAGAGCATATGGTCGAATTGGGGGAGGGTACAGAGTAGCTTCGCAAATGTCCCTTACACCTCCATTCTATGAAAGCATTTTTTTTTTTTTTTTTTTTTTTTTTTTTTTTATTTTTATTTTATTTTGGTACTCTACGAAGGTTCACTCATATGTTCTTCACGTGGTTCCTTTGTCCACGCCTCCCTCATCTGTTGCTCCATCCCTCTTTAAGTGCCTCCTTTTTTGCCCCTCATTTTTTCTCCCTCTTCGCTTACCCAAAATGTGCAAATGCTGAACATGCGGAGGATATTTGTCGCAATTAAAAATGACATCCACGTAAATCCTGATGAGTCTGTCAAACAAATCCCCCTCTTTTCCACTGTAAAGGCTACCGTGCGGTGTATTCCTATTCCAATGGGGGATTTCGCTGTGATCCACTTGTTCTCCAGCATGCCTCACTTGAGTACTCCCTATCTCTGAGCCGCTTATAAAAAATTTGGGTACTTTGCATGTTGACGTATAAAGACGAATACTACCCTGGTGGATTCGAAAAATGCCCCGCGCTTTCATTGGGGGGAGGGAACGACGAAACTGCTGATTAGAGTAGGGGGGTGAACCTCTCAACAGTAACCCCCGCTTAAAGCGGCTCATTGTTATTCACATACGTCCACACGAATTGGTATACCCACCCACTCCGGTCTGGTACAAACTTTCCAGTTGGACTTTTTCGTTTTAACCTAATCCATGTCGTTCTCAGTTTATCGTTTTTTTTTTACGTGATGAAAAAAAAGGCACATCTACCTTCCAACCATGTAGATGCAAACAGAGCCGTCACGCTGCTACTACGCGACGTAAAAAAAAACAAAAAAAAAAAAAAAAAAAAAGATCCCAAAAATGTTAGGAGTCCTTTCGGAATAACCCCCAATGCGCAAGAATATACCAATTCGTAAATTTTTGCACAACGAACATGAAATTTACTTCACAACTGGTGTGACATAGCTCCTATTTTGACAAAAAAAAAACTACAATGCAGACCTTATGATAAAGTCGCTCTCCTTAAACTTAACCTTTTTGTTAAAGTTTAATTTATTTTCCATGTCGTCAATAACTTTGGTATATTCTTTGTTCTTCTTCCTTAGTGCATGTAACTCTTTCTTTAAAATTATACTGCAGGAAGGAAATGTGGGGGATGCGTAACCGTCGTGGGTTGTGTGTGCAACTATGGCATTTTTTGTGTGGTGGAAGCGGAGAGACTAAATTTCCTTCTCGCATGCTTCATTTTTTTTTTTTTTTTTTTTTTTTTTCTTGTGTCCTTTTTTAGAACGAACATGTCCAAGATTGTTTTATTTTTCCGCTTGAAGAAATTCTCCAGAAGCTGAGCCTGATCTTCGTTTTTCTTTTGCATATCCATCTGCCGGGGAGGGGGAAAAAGCAGATGCAGGAAATGAGAGATGATCAGTGCTCTGGCCCTTCCGCCATGGTGTATTCAGAGGGATAGTAGATATCTTCGCCTCATCAAAAATGCCATTCCTGGGATCAACGGAATGCCCTGCTGCAGATGCACTCACCGTTAATTCCTCCTGTTCCATATCAACAGACCCGACATCTCCTTCCCGATGGGTGACATCTGAACTGGACGCAATTTTTTCTCTCTCGGTTTCGTATCTCCTTATGAGGAAAGAAGAATTTGAAAAGTGTTTCTCCCCAATCTGTGTGCATCACTCAAGGTTTGTTTCACACAGAAGCAAACACATCCGACTTGATACATATGGGATTTGCACACCCTTGGGAGGAAATACCTACCTGCACAAGTTGTTCGTATTTATCAACTTATTTGCGAGACAAATATTTTCTTCCAAGACGCTTATGCATTTGCTTGAGCTCACGGTGATATCAATAAGTCGCTGTTTGTCATTATGTCTGATGGATGGGGAGGGGTGGTCAAGCAAAATTTTTATGCTTATCCGTGTGGGTGTTTGCCTATCCACGCAACTCCTAATTAGTGATTCAGTGGTTCATGTGTAAGTAGAAGGAGCAAGACCCCTTTTTGCTATCATCAAAGACGCCTTTTTTTTTTTTTTTTTAAAATTCCGTGGCTCACTTCAACTTTTGGAGGATCATCTTTATTGCCCTGATGTGGTTGAGTAGTTGGGTCTTCTCATTTCGCAGTCGCTCGATTTGCATTTCGTATATCTGTCTTGTGATGGAAGTTTAGACGAATGGGGAAGAGGAAAGACTAGAGGTGGGGGATAACGTACTCTACAAATGCCCTCTTCGGTTGCAGCTACTGGACTTGTCTATTGCATCGCGCATTGCGCATCACCCACCTTGATATCATTCTCCAGCTTTAATTTCCAACTGTCAATTTTGAGTTCCAGCTCATGAACCTTCGAAAGAAGGAGGCGTGAGAAAATATAAATATAAATGGAGAAATAAACGAAGCACACATTTTAGTGTATGTTCCAACTCGTAAATATGAATAAGCCGATGAGTAACAATGGACATCCTTTAATTTTTCACAAACTGGTCAAGGCACAAAGTGCGCGCCCCACCTTACCTCCCGCTCTTTCGTGGACAAGTTACTCTTACTCCGCTCGTACTTTTCCTTAATAGAGTTGTAACTACTGGTCGCCTCATCGAGCGCCTTCTTATTTTGGCTGATGAGGCTGCTAAATCTCGCTTCGTTCTTTTCTTTAAAATTTTCTAATTTGTAATTAGAGATGTATCTCTCCGCAATGTAGTTTTTGTAAATTTCGTCCATCATCTCGAACTCTTCCTTTTCCAACTCCGTCTTCCTAGTCTTCTGGCTTTGTTCAATCTGCGCAAGGAAAGAACAACACATTCATGTTATCCTTTGTGTGTTCGTTTTTTCTGTTCCTTTATCGGGTTGTTTACGGAGTTGCACACTCCGCTGTGCTACATGTCCCTTGCCCCACCTGGCTGTAAAACAAATTTATGTTGTGGATGATGCTCTTCCGGTTGCCCATCAAAATCTCCCGGTCTTCCTCAAAATGGAGAAACAGCTTATTTATATCCTGTTCAAATTGCCTTTGTAAATTACTCATGTTTTCTTTGTGAATATCCACAAGCATGCTCATCTTCCCATTTTTTAATTCCTCGATTTGGTCGAAAATGGCTTCCTCTTCCAACTCGTCATTTAGAAAGAGCAGCAATTTGTCATTGATGTTTTTGTTGATATCATGGTTGCTAATTTCGTCGTCTATATTTTTCTTCAGTTGCTTCAGCTGTATGGGATAGGGCAACAACACGAAAAAAAATGTGTTCAACCAGTTTGCATGATTTTAGTGTGCAATATGGGTAGCGCGTATCAGTAGGACATCTACGGGTATGTACCAGCCGAACACACTACCCCCTACCGTCTTTTTTTTTTTTTTTTTTTTTTTTTTTTTTGAGTCACTCAAAACACGCCGCTTCTCCACTTTTTCTTCAACGCACCTTTAAATTTCTCAGCAAATCTATCCATCGCAAGATAGTTGGAGGCTTATCATTTTTCTTTTCAGTTGGCGCCTTTTTCTACCAGGAAAAAAAAAATAAAAGGGAAAATAGTTATGTGTACACAACGCGTATGTGCCAATTGCGCATACCATGCATGCCTATCGATGTGTTGTCGTGTTCTTGGACATACTGAGGGTGGTGTCTTTTTCTTTAGGGCGCCTGGGGGGTTCTTTGACTTGCTCACATCTTTTTTCTTCTTTCCCTTATTTTTTATCATTTTTCATAATTTTTTATAATTTTCTATAATTCATTATAATTCTTTATCATTTTTTTTTTTTTTTTTTTTTTTTTTTTTTTTCTATATGATGCTTTCTATGAAGCGAAAAACTTGGTAGAGAATTTTCTCCTCTTAGAGGCGGAGGCTTCCCGAGAGCTCCGCCTTTGTCGTGCCTAGCGTGCCTGCCTCCACCTGTCTGTCCCTACGTGAACACTAGCATGTAGTCACGATCACACGACTGTATTTTCACACTCGCGCAACTACAAACTGACGGAACATTTTAATTTTTCCCTTTGAGCTACCCTCACAAAGTAGCCCACATTTTTGCCTATCCGGGAGGAAGGGCGCAAAAGGGAAAGATCAATTAAAACGTAGGGACAAATGGAAATACTCTACATATTTTCTCCAAAAAATTCCAAACTATAATGTCGGCTACTCCTGTCTTGTACATTTCTCCACTGAATGTGCACGCACACACGCTCTGGTGCCGGCGTAATGCACCTCCTCTATATCCCGATGCCTCCCTTTCAAACGCAGAGAGGCGACCAAAACAGAAGCATCAAAAAAAAAGTAATTATAACATTAAGAAGAATTTTTTAAAAAAGAAAAATAAATGAGCAATTAAGAGCAAATAAACTGAAAGCAAAACATTTAAAAAAAAAAAAAAAAAAAAAAAAAAAAATCTCACTCAAACCTCCCCCCCTAGGTGCAGTACATGCCCCTGAAGCCTTAAAAGAATTTACCCAGTCGACACGTACACATGCGTTTACATATTAAAACAAAAAAAAAATTCTTAAACAGTCACATTTACACGTTCGTGTATGCCTATGGGAGAGGTGTGGGGGGGACGGAGTAATGTTTCTTCAAAAAGCGCAAACAACTTCACCCATATGTAAAGGTAGACGCACTCACAACAGTACGCTTGTCCTTACACACATGCACATATGTAGAGATTTACACTACCCCACACCCCACCCCTGAGGGGAGGTACTCCAACTACGCATGACGAAGCCGGACGGAAAAAAAAAAAAAAAATACATGTTCAAAAGGTTGAGTTTATGTAAAGCATAATTTTACAAAGAGGCTTTCATTTCAGTAGAAACTTGAAAAAAAAAAAAAAAAAAAAAAAAAAAAAAAGAAAAACGTCCGTCCACATGTGAGTAGGGTATACATACGTATGTCAGCCCACTGTAATGGCTACTATACTTATGTGGACCCATATACCACAAATAGGAAAAATCTGAATTAGGGAAAAATTCAAACACTTCAGTTCGATTAAGCTTCAAACTGGGCAAATTATAAATGCTTCAAAATTGTTAATTCGAATTTACTGATCCTAACTTGGCATTAAAAAAAGGGGATCAAAGTAGTCACCATCAAGTTATCAAAAAAAAAAAAGAAAAGAAAAGAAAAAAGAGAGCTGCCAATATCTATGTCTATGAGAACCTGCTCGAAAAAAAGGAAAGAGAAAGAATATATATATATATATATATATATATATTGGGAAATTATAAAAAAATCGGATTGCCTAATGGGTGAAAACCACTTTCGTTGTCACATCGCTTTTCCACACCTGCCCCCACATTCATTCTCGCACTTACATTTTAATTTGAACGGATCCTGATAAAGCCAAATGTTTATACGCGTAGGACCCCTTGGCGATTATGGACATGGCCACTTGGATGAGCTTCAGTTGCTGCGGAGATACATGGATGGATACGAATGTGAGTAAAGAAATGCACACATATAGCAAGCGCGGTGAAGCCCCAGCAGTGGATACCCTATTGTGCGCCCACATGTGCATCTAAGTTGCCATACTCATGAGTACACGTCGACTAATTGTACAAGCACATGGCCACTTTTCCCTTTTTTCTCACCCCTGTGAAATCCTCCAGGGACAGGCCTGCCTGCACCTTCACGTTGAAGGCTCTGTTAATTAATCCTGTGTTGGCTAGCTGTAACTCCTGCAAGAGGGAATGTAGCGATGGAGTCATGTGCATACGTTCCTGCATGTATTCGCATTGGTGTATACAGGGGGTACTCTAATTGGTGCACACATTTTTTCATCCATTTGTGCACCCACTCACGTAGGCACACTACTATGCACTGGCGAGCGGACTCCCTCACATATTCCAGTCTTACATAAGTGGCTACTTCCTCAAAGTCCGTGTCGCCCAGGGAAATAAAATCTATCTTCTGCGAAATGTACGGGCGGTAGAGGGTGCAGTGCTGCTTAAGAATATCATCAAACTTTTTTTTCTGCAGTGTGTGGGGGAAAAGAAGGTGGAACACATGAGGGGAAAAGGGTAAAGCACATGAAGAGTGAATGCTCACACGGGGAAGGCACACCATGCGCACATCGCGTGAAGACGGTCCCCCCGGGTCTAACCTTGGCACACATCCAAAAGCGAAAATATTCATTCGCGTAGAAGGGAGATGGCTCCATCTTCTGCTCTGTCCGTATGATTGGAATTTGGCAGTACAGAAGCAGTTTTGAAAAGCGCGGGAAAAGCCACCTGACTGTCTCGATCCATTTGTCGCTACGCGCATTGGTAACTATGAACACGGTGTGTGACAAGGACATTGCCAAATGAATTACGGAACAAGCAACTGATTCAAAGTTGCATTTTTTATTTAACTGAATTTCCTTCTTCAATTCTTTGATACCCTGTTTATAACTAACTGCACACCTTGTAAGTAGGAAGGATCTGATCCAGTTGGTCGGAATGAGCGTATCATCTAAATCAAAAATAATAACTCGTTTGCACTTCTCTAGATACATTCCGCATGTGGCCTTCATATTTCTTCTTAGGAGTTGCAAGGTAAACGCAGTTTCTGGTATGGCTGGTTGGTAAATGTATTTTACCTTTTCTGGTGCATCATTTTTGGCAACCATCTGATAAGTTATGTTTCTCCTCCCGTTGTCATTAATGCCAATAGTGTTGTTAAAATGTTTCGATTTCTCCCTCAAATCGGTAATATCAATTGGGATGCCAAACACCTTGTTTTTATACATTTTCAATTTCGTATCGTTATTTAGAAGGAAGTTGGCGTTATACTGTGGGAATGGAATAATGCTCAAGTGACTACTGATATCCATGCTGGAAAACGGATGTCCATTATACCTATTCTTGGCGTCCACATTTCTGGGGATCAAACTCTCGTTCACGTTAGACGGGATGATATCGTGGGGTAAATTCATAATTGCTCCACGATACTTCTCTCTGAGGATCGATATTGGCGTTCTTTGCTTGACAGTCCGCTTTGCGCAGGTATATATAAGCGTGTATATATGGGTATATTAAAAATATATATATATATGTGGCATGTGCACCCACCAAGCTGTTGCCCTGTCCACGTTCACTTGCCCTACAACAACGTGGATACCCTAAGCAGCTACAGGTTAGTACCACCCGCAAATGCACTTGTCTTTTGATGCGTCTCGGGGGAATGTATCCAAGGGGCAGTTTTTAGAAAAGGAAATATACCTATTGGGGGATATATTTATGCATGTGCTCTTGTGCACATGTTTGTGCATATACTTTGTGCGCGTATTTATGGATGCGCTTAAAATACTTAAAGGGAGCCTTTTCGAATGAGCATCTGCTGGGAATGCTTGTGAGTGCTTAAAAGATACGAAATGCGGAAAAAAAAAATCTGTCCTACTGTATGCGAATGGGTTAATTTATTGCGCAAATTATTTCCGTCAGTAGGCGGGAATATGGACATAAAAGTGGACGTCAACATGTACGATGTTTTCTTCCTTTTCCTTCTGCTCATTTTTGCTCTTTTATTTTTTTCGTTTTTTATTCTTTTTTTTTTTTTTTTTTTTTTTTTTTTTTTTTTTTTAAATGGCTTGTTCATACATTTTGCACTTTTATAAAAAAAAAATTATAAACGTTCATACATGTCTGTTGAGAAAGTACATGTACATGTATACAGCCAAAATGCAACTTGGACCAAGATATAACACGTTTGAGTAAGCAATACTTTGGCATAAGTAAGAATTTACCTACTCGCGCGCTCACGTCTCGTATGTCGTACTGACAGACATTTCGTGTCTTTTGTTCGTTCCGCTTTGCGTATGTTGCTTATGCCTTTTGCTGCTTTGCCTACTTTATGCGTAAAAGTGCACATCCGCTAAATGGATCCCACTGCAAGTGCTAAAAAAAGAGGAATAAAGGCTGAAAGCAAACGAAGCAAAATTAAACAAAACAAAAATATGCATTATATAATAATGCTGACCGAATGGGGAACTATACTCTGGGTAGCTACAATCGTGTATATACGCGTAATTTTTTTTTTTTTTTTTTTTTTTTTTTTTTTTTTTTCTTCCTGTTCATACATTTTTTCACGTTTTTAAAATGTCTGACGTTAAAACATATGCACACTCGAATGCTATTTTTTATGTACATTTTTGTTTACCCATTTTTGTGCATGTAAAAATGAGCGTTTTATAGAGGCAGGAGGGAAATAATGTGATAATAAGGAAAAATGAGAGATGCCATATTTTTTACTGTTGTTCTTCTTTTTTGTGATCCTCCATAAGCTACCAAAAGAGAGGAGGATCAAAATGATAAGAGCACGGTGATGGTTGTAAGAATAAAATTGAATAAAGGAAAAAAATACGGTGTGAAAGAACAATGAGAAAAAATGTTAAGGCGAAAAAATGCTGACGCGCGAAATGAACTAAGCGAACCTACATCAGGTCAACTTTACCATCAGCCATCCAACAAATTTATTCACCCAAATGTGAAATTCCCAGATATGCGTTTTGTCTTTTCTGCCCTCGAGAAAATTTTCAATTATGTAAAAGAGTTAAACAAAAGAAACAATTAATACGACAAAAAGACAGAACGGTTATAGTATAAATAGGACATCCAATTGGTACTCGCAACACACAAAAAAACAAGCGATACGCGTTTGGGGAATATAAAGGTGATTCCTCATTTTTTTTTTTTTTTTTCATTTTTAAACTTTTCAAAAAAATAGAAAAAATAAACAAAGCGAAATTTACAATTGAAGCCAGGTAAGTCTATGTGCACACACCATTTAGGAAAAGAAGGAGTGTGCGCATTAATTCCTCTCAAGGTAAAGGGCTCCCTTCATATTATCTGTTCCCCTTCTGCGCGTCGGAGAAAACTGAAAATAAAACGGGAAAATGCCAACGTGATATCGTGGGTGCTAAGATTATTGAACCGAAAAAAATGCTTCTCACCGAATGGGCGTTGAAGGGTATTCAACCAGGCATGCATTCGTCTGTACAGTTGCTTTTCCGCGTCTGTATATGTTGGTTAGCACCTATTAGGATACATGCGAGATAGCCTAAACCTACTACGATGCCAATCGTAAGAGCTACAACCCTGTAAAGGAAAAATTCAAAGGTGCAGTTTGCTTGTTAAGATTAATTTTCCCATTTAATGGAACCTCCCAGTTTTTTAAGCTTTCCATTTTGGGTCTCTCATTTGGATTACATCTGAGCCGTTTGAGTCGGCGGAATTATTTCCTCTGTCAAGTACTTCATGAAATGGAAAAAAGGGGGGGGGGGCAAAAAAAGGCATGAATGCATAACTGAATAATGCACCTTTTTTCGCGCACTTCATTGCGTGATGAAGACGTTCCTACCTGTGAGGTCAGTGTCACCGCTGAGGGAGGGGTGCAAAAAAAAAAGTATAAATCCACGGATGAAGCATATTAGGGCCTACCATACAACGTGTACTCCACCTTAGTTGGCACACGTCAACAGAACGCATATTGGACGTGACCTCCATTTTTGCAGATTCCTAGGAGAGTATATATCCCAGCATATTTTTTTGAGGTGGAATGACTCTCCAGTTTTTTACCTCTCAAAATGGAATACTCCAGGGAGTACCTTCGTATGTACATGTTAAAGGACTTGTTCATGGCGGTGGCAGTTCTGAAATTGATAATCGACTGGGCACCTAATTATGTCACATCAGTAGTAGAGAAAGCGTGCATGCATATGTGTGTACTTGAGTATCTGTATGTGCATTCGACTGACCATTGCGATTGTGTATGCACAGTGCACCATCTCTAAAGGGTGTACTGGTAATGATGGTGCGCTTTTTCCTAGTCGATAATCACCTTTTCTCCACTTCAATACAAAAGTCGCGTTTTCCTTCACAAAGAGGAGCAAAATTCCGTCGTTGCAATTTCGGTTTCCCAATTTCCAATGTTCCAGTATTTGGGAAGAGAATGTCTCGGCGCTGACTCCATAAGGAAGGCGCTCAATCAGCGCTACGCCTAATCTGTTGTGCAGATGAAAGGGGGAGTGAAGAAGGCGCGCTGCCTAATCATCCGACGTATCACTCGTTTTTTTCTCATTTTAACATGTTCGTATGTTGCGAATGTGTCTGCCCTGTTTTCGCCTCCAAATTGGGGGAAGTAAAATTCACAGCATGCGCGCGGATACAACTGCGGGCGCGACAAGGATGGATTTTGCACTGGATTTACACGTAAGGGACTTCTCCTCTGTCTGCACAGTAATGGCTAGAATTTCGTCTTTGGTAGCTCAAAATTTCTACGGTCAGGGAGGGAATTGTGGAATGGTTAGCAAAGGAATTGCAGCTGTCGCAGTAGTAGAGACAGGCGGGGTAGTGTAGAACTGCAGAACGACTTGACACAAAAGTAATAAGATATATAACTGCACTGCTTTCCTTCTTATCCCACCTTCTATCTTGTCGGCCGTGCTCCGAGACAGGATTTTGTTGGGGTCGCACAGGTAGGAATAGCTCAACCCATTTCGATTACACAGGGAAGGGTGAATAAAAGGGTTCGGGAAATTTTCCAGAGTTACATAAAGTGAGTATGGCGGCTTGGCCAGCACATCATCATTATCCCATGGGGTATCGACATTAAGAAAGTTTCTTTTCAGCTTGTCTAAAAGAAGGAAAAAATATATATATATATATATTCATAGGGCAAAAAATGGAAACCCTATTTTTGATGTTTTTTTGCTTACAAGCAATGTTCGACATACGACGTAATGAATTGTTGAAGCGCGTTCGTTGCTTCAGTAATTTGTGTTTTTCCCTTTTCCGTGTGTATTAATTTCTTTCCCCTGACCTTGGTTCGAGTTGGTAAACACAAAGGGCGGGTTTTCAATAGGAATTTTTGCAAGGGCTGCTAATCCGTGCAGCAAGAAGCAGAGGAGGGGTAGGACAAAAAAGTGAACTCGACTCATTTTTGTGCATGGAAAGTGTATGATATTTCTTAAAAAACAAATGGTGAAATGAAGTTGTGTTTTTTTTTTTTTCTCTTTGAGGTGGTGCGTGTTAATATTCCCCTTTTTTTCGCTATTTTGGCAGATTTGTTCTTTCCTTTTACTTCTTCATAGGTCAACGGTCGGTGCAATCAAAGAACATTTTTGAGAGTTCATGGAGGCTTAAGGGGGGCGCCTCAAACAGGGATGAACATGTGTGTCTATACATCTCTCCGATCTATAGGAGGGTCCACCGTTGAAATTTTATTTTATTTTTTGCTAATTTGCTTTATTTTTATTTTATATATATATATTATTTATTTTTATTTTTTTTTTTTTGCCTGATATGTATCTACACAACATCATGAGGATCCTTCTTTCTGCAAAATGATTCGGCCATTTTGTAACTGTTTGAAGTCTTTTAAAAATGCAAAAAAAAGGCACCAAAAATGCGTATCAAAAAAAAAAAAAAAAAAAAAGAAAAAAAGTAACAAATCATGTGCATATGAGTGAGAACAAATGAAAAGCACTTCAAAGCGAGATAGGGACAGGTTAAAGGTTCAACCTATGATGGACGCACATAAATGTGATCCTTATCCCGTCGTTTCGTAAATTCAAATTGAGGGGAAAGACCAACCAGGGGTATAACACATTTGTAATGATAAATCAACCTACATAGAAGAAGTACTTCGGATGATTTAACCCCGTGTGGGTCAGTTGGCACTCCCGAGGATCATATACATATGGCATATGAGAATTCACATGGACCCCAGTTCTTTTACTTTATTTTATTTTTTTCAACGTCACTTGGACGTTCACTCCCCTACTTCTTCTTCTTCCTCCTGTGTGGATTTTTCTTTTTTCCACCCACAACAATTTTCGGGTTGGTCAAAATGGCAACCTTGCCGTTTTTCAATGTCGTCCTGTACGCCCAGTCGTTGGCATAGTTATCATGCAGGTTGTCTCCACTGAAGGGGTCCTTTTTACTTTTTTGCGATTCGTAAAGTTTTTTTTGATGTGTTAAAAATTGTTTTCTCCCTCCCATGAGTAATTCATCTTCTCTAAATATTTGCAACTTATCTTGAAATTTTTTTTGGGATGAATTTTTTTTTTTGGGGATACTATAAATGGTATTTTTGGTATTAACCCTGAATTGGGGGATTTTCACGACTAGCTTTTTTAAATTATTATCCACCACGACATTTACTTTTCTCAAGTTGTTATTTCCACACTTGGAGCAGAAAAGAACAGAAGTTTTTTTTACAAATGTATAGCATGATGTGCATATATGTCCCCACAATTTTATGGAATTTATTTTAAAACCATCCATTGTGATTACATTTAAGCCCATCTGGTACATAACATTTTGCATCGCATAATCTGTCGTTACGCATGCTACTTTTGAAGTGAATTGTTCTTCCTTATTTACGTCTATATTTTGTGTGTCGTAATTATTTATGTTTATCCATTGGCCGCCTTCTTCGTCCTCCTCCTTCTGGTCGGCCGCCTCTGTCACTTGTACGACTTCCTCCTTGATCATTTCACACCCGCGAATTCGTCCCCGTGTCGTGGGTGAGTCGTCTTCATCAACGCTTCCATCCGAGTCCGCATCACTTCCGTGTATACTTTCATCTGCGTCTCCATCACCTTCCTTTATACTTTCATCTGCGTCTGTGTCACTTTCCTGTATACTTCCACCCTCTTCGGTATTACTTCCCTGTATACTTTCATCGGCGTCTCCATCACTCCCGTCTACCACGTCGAACCCCCCCGCGGCGCCATCTTCCCGCTTCAAATCGTCCACCCCTGCTTCCGTCTTTTCCGGCTGCGCGCTGCTCGCGGTGGTCTCATCTCCCTCCCCCATAGCTACCTCTCCAGTTACTGCTCCATCTCCCATAAGGCCCTTTTCCCCGTCCTCCCCTTCACGCCTCCCCTTCCCCACATAATCAAACTCAACTTGGTCGTACTTATAAATGGTTTCCATTGGAGAGGCATTCAGTTTGGACACATCTCCATGCATACGGTGCAACATGTAGGTCAGCGCAATGACATCTATGTCTACCTCACTGAGGGAGTCGTAATCCCCAGTCAGTTTAGAAAAATATTTTACAAAATTCACATCCCTCTCTTCCGCGTGCGCAACAGTTAGAAGCGGCATCATGTTGTTCAGTCTCTTCCTTGAGTGCTCATCTTTTATTTCTTTTATAACTCCTTCTGTAACGTAGCAGTCGTAGTTTGTGAACAATAAGTCCTTACACTTAATGACGCTGTTCGCGTCCAAAACATATTTGTGCCTGCTCATCGCTCGTCCTGTTCTACTCTTGGTTGTAAATATGTTCCCCCAAATAGAAATGCACGGACGAGTCCTGGCCAATTCTCTTCTTTTTTCTTTCCTTCCCTAGGCCTGAGGGCTAAGCTGTAACGCCTGTTACTTCGCTACCTCTGCTAGTTTCCTTTTGGTTTACTTTCTACAGGGTTAGTATGCTTACTACGTACTGAGGTAACTACATAAATATGGTAAGTCTTTGTCATATTTCCCCTATTAGGCGTTCTTTTTTTTTTTTTTTTTTACTTTTTTTTTTTTCCTCAACAGAGTTGCCCGTTATCAACTGTTTTGATGCGTTATTTTTGGAACAACTCAAATGGGGGAGTTACAAATAAGGCACAAAAAAAATGAAGAAGAAAAAAAAATTAAATAAAAATGGCAGAAACAGAAAATGGGGGAAATAATTTCTCTCCCATATGATGGTACTAAATAGGTCGGTTGTAAAGAAAAATATACAAGTGGTATTATTTATATTTTTTCTTTTGTGGGAGACCCCGAAGAGGTCAAAGAAAAAAAAAAAAAAAAAAAAAAAATCAGTCTTTATGCCCCCTTCGAAAAGTTGCTCCAATTTTAAAGGCGCTCGTAGAAGCGCAAAACGGAAAATACAGAAAAAAAAAATACATTTTAACGGAAAAAAAGAAAGAAAAAATCAAAAAAATCAAAAAATGGTCGGAAGTTATACATGCTTCCAAAAAGCAACGCGGAACATTCATGGATATAGATACGCATGCCAAAACCACGTCGCAATGGTATTAGCATCTTCCCACGCGGTTAAAAGGGAAAAATATTTTACGAAAAAAAAAAAAAAAAAAAAAAAATTGCCCCCACTTTTAGGATTCCTTCGAAATGACCAATTGGGTCACATTTCGTTACCACTGCGTGGGAAAAAAAAAATAAAAATGAAGGAGAAACCCCTACACCGCATTCCCCGCATTCATCATCCATATGGGGAGTAGCCACTCGTGGCGATGGCGCTGGACGGGGGAGTGTTGTGTCAACAGAGAACCGAAAGTGCAGGCACACCCGTTAGCAAAATTCCACTCCGCCGAAGCAAGGGTCGAAGAAGAGAGGGATTTCTGTCCACACTCCCCAATTTCCCCCTCGACGCACCGTCACGTCAGCGTGTCCACCTCCAACAAAATCAATGAGTGGTAATCCCCACATGCCACATCGAGCAGCGTTGTGTTTACGATATTTTCATACAAGTTGAACCCCAAGGGACACATCCTCTTCGTATGATGGTACGTGAAGTAATTCCACAGGCAAGATCTCCTTCTTTTAAAAACTTTAAACTTTAACTTAACTTGTTCACAATCGAGCAATCTTCCATTTCCATTCTTCTGAATTAAAAAATTATCATTCATGTTATCGATAGCTTGCAGTATCATATTTCTGAATAGTTTTTTTTTATTTATGAATGCAGAACTTTTGCGCTTTTCCTTCGCGGGGGGGTTACTACTCTCCTGTACACCTTCCTTTCTGCCTTCCTTTTCGCCTTCCTTTTCGCCTTCCTTTTCGCCGACCACTTCGCCTTCCTTTTTCTCTCCCTTCTTGTCGTCCTCTTTCTCTTCCTTTTCACCTTCCTTTTCGTTATTCTGCCCACGCGTGTACTCCCTGCACATCTCAGCCTTTTTTGTCCTCCTCAAGATGGAAAAAGAACCTACCACGGAATTGTTAGCTCTTTCCACCTCTTGGCCACTCGAAAGCTGATTATTGCAGCCACTACTACAACTACTGCTGCTCCTGTGTGAAAACTGTTTGCCACCATTTTGTGTGTCGCAGACACTGCTTACTTCTTTTTTCATACCAATGGGGTAGTACTCCCCAGGTTCGTCACACACATGGGATTCTTTATTTGGAATACCTAAATGGGATCCGATTTGTAAATTGTGTTCCGTCTTCAGGTCCCCCTCGTTCGATGAACTTAACAAATCATCCTTCTGTTCTTTGCATAAGGGGGGTGTGCTTGGCCTCTTCTCTTTATTTTCCCCTCCAGTGGATCCATCTTGGTTACTTACCTCCGACTCGTTTGCGTCTGCGTGTCTGCTCAGGTTGGCTCGCGCCATGGAGGAGTATGTCAGCCGCGAGCTCTGCGATGGTTGGGGCGTTGTGCGGAAGGAGTCGCCTTCGCAGGGTTCATCTCCATTGCCATTGGTTCCATTACCATTGGTTCCATTGCCATTGCTGTCATTGCTGCCATTACCGCCAACGTGGTTGCTCCTCACATGGCCCCCCACACGACTCCTCCCATCCGGGTCACCGGAAAAGCGATCCTCCGAGGAATCGCACTTGCCCCGACTATCCCCCACCCCCTTATCCCTCCTCTTCCCCAAGTTGAAGTGGAAAATATTGTTGCTGTTGTTGTTGCTGCTGGCGCGATCACTGGACGATTGCACATATGATATAGACTTTCTGCTCCTGCTTAAGGATGTGCTATAATTCGCAGATTGTAATTTGTACACCGTTAGAGAGCTCCTATTTGCAATAGTGGAGTCGAGGCTGAGGGGAAACCTCTGTTGGTCTATACTGTTATAGAGTAAACTGCAGTTAGTCACACTTTTTTTTATCTTCCCATGCAGCTTTTTCAAGTTTAGCAGTTTGTTACAATAGTTAATCTGATCCGAATATTTCTTCCTCCTAGATATGTTTAAAAAATTGTGCTTCTTATTTCGTAGGAGGACCTCATTTATTAATTTATTCTTGTGCAGACAGATCGGGATACTTGTCTCCTTACAGTTACTGGGCAATATGATGTGATGGAAATCAGACTTGCCAATGATGAAAATATTCCTCTCGGGGATTTTTTTTCTCAAAACATCTAAGGAGCAAATATTGTTTATGTAATCTATTTTTTTTTTGTTTAAAATACGATTAATGGATGGAGAGGAGGTTAAAAAAATGGCAAAATTCTTCCCCAAGGCAACTTGAAATATTTGCAGTGAATCAACACGGCTCAGATTGTTGTTATTGCTGAGGAGAAGTGGTTGCAGAATTTTATTTACTCGGTCAGTGGTGTTGTTAATCGATTCTTCATTCGTCCTCCTAGGAGAACGCCCTTCTTGAGTGTTAAAATTGAGGTAATAATTACTCTCATGGTTATACACATTACTAACATGGAGGGAGTTATTTATCAGGTAGACATTCTCCCTTGGGTAGGTGCCCTGCCCTGCAGTGTAACTCTCTACCCCTTCGGATGGTCTGCGAATCAAATGAATGAGGTCAACGTATTTTACGTAAAAAATGTTATCTCCTCCCCTTGTTATGACCTGATCAGAATAGTATTCCAAGAAGTGGGAACTTCCATTTTTCAGAAGAATATTGTTTCTGAACTTGTCTCCCGCTTTTTCCTCTCCTGCTGAGACGGTACTTCTCTCATCGATGTAGGTAATGGGAGCAACGAATGCCGTGTGTGTACTGGAGGAGGTAATACTTGAGATGTACAGGTTACTCAAACAGGTTATCTCTGTGACGCTCGTGATGTTCCTGTAGTACTTCTTACCTCCGCAACATGACATAACATATGAATAATTCTTTTCTTCTCCTTCTACCTCTACATCTGTATCTCCGTCTTGTGCTTCTTTTTTTTTTTTCTTCTTCTTCAAGTAGCCCCATATATACACAGACTTGTCCTCCGTCAGACAGAGGCTATGGTATTTACCCAAACTCACTTGAAGTACATTCTTATTTTTTATCTTTACATTTCTAGGGATATTCACAAGTTTGTTGCTTTTCCCATATCTCTGACGTTTGTCCATATGAGCGCATTCATCTTCCCTGTGTAAATTCTCCTTAGATGTAAACTTTTTTTTTATGTGTTTTCTCCCTTTTTGTACCATTTCGCTTATCCTTTTCAGGCTCACCATGCTAATATTTTTCCCGCCCTTACGGCACGTATTGCACACCTGCGCAGCTTCTTCTCGCTCCTTCTTCTTCACCTTCTCAATAGCGTAGGAGTTGTCTATCTGGCCAAACTTATTCCAGCCCCAAATCCACAGCTTTCTATTTGCATCGATCAGGGCACTGTTGTACGCCCCACAGTTGATGGAAATAACTGGGTGTGCGATATTAGCATAAGTCTTCTTCGATGAGAAGAAAAAGGTATTCGTTCGTCCATAGCGTAGATGGGTATTCTGCATCCCTCGTTCGACAACCACCAGTGGTAATAGGAACGGCCTGCTCGTGTGGGACACCTTCCTGTGGTAGCCATTTGGCAGCCCTAACTGTGCCTTCTTATTACACCCAAAGGTAAAAACGAAGCCATCATAGGTGAGTAGTAATGTGTGGAACGACCCTAAACTTATGTCCTTCACTTTATGCTTATGTCCGAAATGTTTCAAGGGCACTAATTTATGTATGTATGGGGACAGCACTGTCTTTTCTGTATTCATAGAGGAGAAAAATGCCTTTACTCCAAAGTTTTTTTTTTTTTTTTTTTTTTTTTTCTCCCTCTTCGCTTTGTCCTCATCTTCTGGAGCCTTTTTCAAAATGTTTAATTTTGTTCTCCGATAACATGTGTGGATTGACTTGTTCGGATTAACACCCAGTTGTCCGTAGCAGTTTAGCCCCCACAGACACACAAATCCGTTTTCGCTAACAACCCCGGAGTGGTACTTGCCACAGTTTATTATCTCTGGGTTAAAGTAGAGATAATCCTCCCCGTGTTTGTTCCTTCCATCTGCCAGGTGCCTGTTGCTGTTGGGGCTGTTGCTAGTGTCCACTTGTTTTAGCAGGTCCACTTTGCGCTGGATTTCTCCTTGGCTGTTTTCACGAACTCCCCCTAAAGCACAAGAGCCACCACTGACTCCCACCAAATGCTCACTCGTCTTGAAGAAATCGCTATACTGATGGATCCTTCTTTCGTAGTCCTTGTCCTTTTCATTTTCAGAAAAGAACCTTTTCTTCTTCTCCTCCATGGCTCCTTCCTTGTATCTATTCCTGGTCAGGTAGTCTGTGCCCTTACTCAGATTGATCCGGACACTCCCTGTCCTCCTTTTGCAAGTGCTGTCTTTTTTCCTGAGCAGAAGTAGTTTTCCATGTGGTTCCTTCTTTACCATACACTTATCATTTTGTGTATTTCTGTTTTTCATTTCTTCCCCACTAGTGACGCTTATATTTTTCCTTCCACTGCCGCTTGTTGTGAGTCTCCTTTCTAGCAAGTTATGTACGTTTCCTTTCCTCATGTTCATCCCAACTTGTTCATTATTTTTTATTTTCTTAATTGTGGAGATGTTAAAATCGTTAGGGAGCCTGGTCAAGATGTCGTTGTATATTTCGTTTTTGCTCAGGGTATTGTTCGACTGGCAATTGTAGAAGGAGGAGTTGTTGTTCCGTCGTCTGATTTCCCTGGCGAGGTCGTTGTACCTTTTGCGTCTTTCCGGCTTTCTCTTGGCTTCATCACCAGGAGCTCCTTCAACAAGTGTTTCGCTTCCACCATCATTGGCGCCAATGGTTTCATCTCCACCTGTTTGAAGGCCTCCCCGTCGGCTCCTCTCATTTGCAGGATACCTCTTATTAATGAGAACAGTGGAAAAGTCCACTATACCAATTTTAACATTCTCCTGGAAACCTAACTGGCCGAAATTGTTGTTGCCTAAACAAATCAATATCTTTTTCTTTTCCGTTTCTTTGTTATGGTCTGATGAATATTTCGATATGTTTGATATTACCTCCCATCCATCATCCCTTGATAGTTTTTTTCTCCTGTTTAGCATGGACAGATGCTCCAGGATACTGAACTGGGACGCGGTCTTCTTCTTCCCGTCTCCCGCCGACGCTTCATCCCGCGTAGCCAGATCATCTCCTGTCGCCACCTCATCCCTAATGATGCGTCGGTCACTTCCGCTATTCACCTCATCCCCCTCACGGACGCTTCTGTTTGCCTCCCTTTTATCCCAATTTTCAGGATCACCCATTTCGCCACACTTCCTTTCTGCCAATTTGGGACATCTACCCTCCTTTAATTAAAAAAATTATTAGCCCTTGGTCATGAACTGTGTAATGTGTGGAGGTATTTTCCTCCTTGCTCCTGTGTATCTTCTTGCGAGGTATGTGGTGAGGAGTAGAATGTTCATCAGTGTGAAATGCTATTAAAGAGATTTCTCTAAGGGAGGAAGAAAGACACAAAGAAGCTGACCCTACACTGCGTGCATATATATATATATATATGTGCACACGCTCCTGATCGTTAAAGCGGATCAATTGCCACTCCCCTTTCTCAAATGGAACAACGGCTGCTCGTCCCTCCGGCAAAAATGTTTGCACATAGAAAAAAATCGTTTACCTTTAACTTTTTTATGTCACCCAGTGTCCGCGGAGGGGTGTTCTGCCAATCTAGCCTGTTCCCTTTTGACTAGACTTTTTTTTTTTTTTTTTTTTTTTGCCAACTTAGTGAACGTGATTGAGGAGCACTTTTACAACGTTAGAACATTCGTGGTTACTTCCGTCATTTCATTTTTGCCACTTGGCCACCTCCGCCACATATTGCCATTTTTTTCCAGCAACCGCGAGGGAAGATTAGGAAAAAAAATTCATTTGGTTTTGCAGCGAAGTTACAGTTCTCCGCTTCCCCACCTCTGCCTGCTGTTTCTTTTTTTTGTTTACTTTTTCAAAGTACGCAGCGGGGAAGGGGTGTAGCGAAGAATAATACACTTAAAATTAACGTGCCGCACAGGTCTTTTTTTTTTTTTTTTTTTAATCGCAAACTTGTGTTTACAACTGCGGCGAACAACTCCCCTGCGGATTTCGCTAAACGACCGAAAAAAAAATAAAATAAAAATAAAATAATTTTTTGTAAGTTAAAATGGATATACATTTCGATGATTCATGCATTTGTGGGTAATATATATTTTTTCCTCCATTTGAGGTGAACCCCCGTGTGCAAATAGGGGGAAAATGTGAAAATGACAAGTTTAACGCGGTGATAGGGAGGGAGGGGACCCAACATATGCGTTGCAAACTATATAAATGTATAAGGTCTGACGTGAAATGGATAAATTGCACAGATCGTCCTTACCTATTAGCGGCAACTAAACTTTGATGTGCTCGTCGAAAAGAGTGTTTTTGGATGAATGAGTAAGGGAGGAACAGGCCAGTTACAGCCACAAGGAACGGTGTGCCAAAGTGTTCGCCGCTGTAACCTCAGAGCAGGTAGAGCCGAAAAGTGCTCCCACGGAAGGTTCGGTGAAAGGGCTTTACATGTGTAGGAAATGAGAGAGGCAAAGAGGGGGTATATCCTCAACTGAGCACATAGCGCACACAATGACAATAATTGATGGAGACTGTCTGTCGTCCTCTCTGGCGTGCCTAGGGGGAATTCCGCAAGACAAATCAAAAGTACACTTGCCTTATTCTTGCAGGGAGGAACATTTTTCTGTTCATTCTCCGCGGCGCCGTTAACAGGAACGTGAGAACCTTAATAAAGGGTAAAAAAGAAAAAAAAAAAAGAAAAAAAAAAAAAAAAAAAAAAAAAAAACTATCAATTGAAATGTTCCCCCCCAAAAAAATTAATAATTCAACACACCAAAAAAAAGAAAAAAATATAATTGAATTAATTCATTATATTAAAGAAAAAAAAAAAACAAAAAAAAAGAAAAAAATATGAAAGAGCGAAAAGAAAATAGAATGGTCCTTTTGCTTCTTATATTGTGTAAACTGTGCGATTAGTTATTTATTCCTGCCCCCAGAGGAAGGGGGGAAGGGGTGGGAGAAGAAACATTACACATTCATATATGCTACATAACATATAAATGTAAATGTTCATTTAATATGTTTACATCACATTCCGCAATATGTGCTTACACATTGCAATGTTACATGCGGCGTCGGTATTATATTCTTCCATAACGTATATTTCTGCTTTGATGTGTATTATATGGCTTCCTAGATGGTGATGATGATGGTCGACGTCGTCGTCCTCCATCATCATCATAGATGGTCGAAACATCGGTGGAGCTACCACCTAAGGTGGACGATTCCCCACCACCACCACCACCTAAGGTGGTGGAACCGTCATCTCCTAGTGTAGAAGAATCATTCTCTGTGAAAGTGTCGTCAAAGTGTTGTCGTCGACCAATAGATCTTCTTCCCCTATTCCTTCCTCCTGTATTATTACTGCCACCAAAGAGGGATTTTTTTATTCCATCAAATATGTTAGTATACTAAAAAAAAAAAAAGGGAAGGACATATATATATACACATATACATACATATGTATATACATATATACACATACATGTATACATATGTATATATGTATATATATATGTATATGTATATATATGTATATTTTAATTACTTTGTATAAAAAGAAACCGATGGTTGGTAATCCAACTGTTGCTAATGTACCACCAACCATGCCACCTACACCACCGCTACCACCACCAGAATCACCATGTTCGGAAACTGCTCCAGGACCAGAAGAACCGGCTTGGTTCGCATTTGGATTTGGTTTACATTTCAAATCTGTTGGTTTGGGAATGGTGCCAATGGTATTATTGAATTTTTCTTGAAACCATTTACAGTAATCATCACTCGCATTCTTTGTATCCACTTTGCAGTATGTTTCCACATTAGTGTAAGCTGTACGAAGTGCATCTACGTAATCCTCATATTCCGTCTTACAATGGGGCTTACCATCATTCGTTATGCCAACTATTGTACCATAGTCATGATAATAATCGAATATTCTTTTCATTTCTTGGAAGAGGTTGCTGTCTGCGTTTGTGCTAAGTATTTTGCACTCATGCATACCATACCAATTGTCCAATTCCGTATAAATCAATTGCATAATGGTCGGGAATAAAACACCATTTGTCAATTTGCTCGATAACATATTCCCAATCCAGAAATAGAGGAAATTGCAACGATCCTTATAATATGAGTGACTGCTGCTCGCCGTGCTCCTGCCCACCCTGGATACATAGCACTCTGCTTCCCTAATACTATCAGCATAAGTCTCCGCACCACTCTCCATATGTAGAATTTTCTCCTTCACATTTCGGTTGTACCCTTCTGCACATTCACCTGTACTACTATTGAATTTACTATAGAAATGCACCCTTGAGGGCAAATTCTTTAAAGGGTCGTCTTTTGCCTAAGAAAACAGTACAAATGCATGAAATGGATTATATATATATATGAACATAACCATATATATACATACATATGTAGGAAAGAATTAATTCATAGTACCTCCTCCACCATTGTTACTACACATGTTACGTCCCAAAAGAAAAATTGTAAAAAAAAAAAAAAAGTTCTTCAACTTCCTTCTCCCCCTAAGGAAGCTAAAATACCAGGCCATATTATTGTTGTTCTAATAACCGAGGAAAAAACCTTCTTAGAGGAAGGAGAAACCTTTAAGCCTTCTTTTCTTCTTTTCCCCTTAAATCAGACTTTCTTTTCCTCCTTCAAGAAGCATTTTTTCTTTTTTACCCCTTAAAAAACCTTCTAAACCCTAAATTCTTAAACCTTCCTTTCCTCCTTTAAAACCTTCTTTCCTTTTCTCCCTTTATACCTTCACACTTTTTTTTCATCCTCTTGTTTCATACATCCTTCTATTCCTTCTTCTTCCTTTTTCGTTTTCTTTTCCTTTATCCCATTGCTTCTTTCATCCTCCATAAAAACTTTTTCAATTAATTATATTATGGCACACTTTCTTTTTATATTTCTTTTTTTTTTCACATTTCTCAATTATCCCTTTATATATTCCTTCCTACATTCTAAATAAAATATCACCCCCCCTCTCTTTATTATCATTTTTTTATCTACACCGTTAAAAATAAACGACATATGTATATGTGTCACTCCCTATTATCCACTAAGCTAGATCATCGTAATTACCACTTACATCTTTATATCTATTAATGCACCTCAGATAGAGGGTTCATTCGTTTAGGGTTTAGGGTTTTTGTTTTAGGGTTTAAGGTTTAAGGTTTAGGGTTTTGGGTTTAGGGTTCCGGGTTTAGGGTTCAGGTTTTAGGGTTCATGGGATTAGGGTTAATGGTTTTAGGGTTCATAGGTTTAGGGTTCCGGGTTTAGGGTTCAGGTTTTAGGATTTAGGGTTTAGGGTTCACAGTTTAGGGTTTCAGGGTTTAGGGTTCACAGTTTAGGGTTTCAGGGTTTAGGGTTTAGTGTTAGGGTTCAGTGGTTTAGGGTTTATGGTTCAGGGTTTAGGGTTTAGTGTTAGGGTTCAGTGGTTTAGGGTTTATGGTTCAGGGTTTAGGTTTTAGTGTTAGGGTTCAGTGTTTTAGGGTTTATGGTTCAGGGTTAAGGTTTTATGGTTTAGTGTTCAGGGTTCAGGTTTTAGGGTTCAAGGCGTTTAGGGTTCAGGGTTTAGGGTTTTTGTTTTAGGGTTTAAGGTTTAAGGTTTAGGGTTTAGGGTTTAGGGTTTAGGATTTAGGGTTTAGGGTTTAGGGTTCCGGGGTTAGGGTTCAGGTTTTAGGGTTCATGGGATTAGGGTTCATAGGTTTAGGGTTCAGGATTTATGTTTTAGGGTTTAGGGTTTAGGTTTAGGGTTCAGGGTTTACGTTTAGGGTTCACGGTTTACGTTTAGGGTTCAGGGTTTAGGTTTAGGGTTTAGGGTTTAGGTTTAGGGTTCAGGGTTTAGGTTTAGGTTTCAGGGTTTAGGTTTAGGGTTCAGGGTTCAGGTTTAGGGTTCAGGGTTTAGGCTTAGGGTTCAGGGTTTAGGTTTAGGGTTCAGGGTTTAGGTTTAGGGTTCAGGGTTTATGGGTTCAGGGTTCAGGGTTCAGGTTTTAAGGGTTTACGGTTTAGGTTTTAGGGTTTAAGGTTTAGGGTTTAGGTTTAGGGTTCGGGGTTTAGGGCTTAGGGTTCAAGGTTTAGGGTTTATTGTTCAGGTTTTATGGTTCAAAGTTCAGAATTTCAGGTTTGAAGGTTTAGTGTTCAGGGTTCAGGTTTTAGGGTTCAAGGTGTTTAGGGTTTGGGGTTTAGATTTGAAGGTGTTTAGGGTTTAGTGTTTAGGGGTTCAGGGTTTAGGGGTTCAGGATTTGGGGGTTCAGGGTTTTGGGTTTGAGGTTTTAGGGTTTATTGTTTAGTGTTCATGATTTAGGGTTCAGGATTTAGGGTTTATTGTTTATGGTTCAGGGTTCATGGGTTTAGGGTTAATGGGTTTAGGGTTCATGGATTTAGGGTTAATGGTTTAGGGTTCAGGGTTTAGGGTTCAGGGTTTAGGGTTCAGGGTTTAGGGTTCAGGGTTTAGGGTTCAGGGTTTAGGGTTCAGGGTTTAGGGTTCAGGGTTTAGGGTTCAGGGTTTAGGGTTCAGGGTTTAGGGTTCAGGGTTTAGCGTTCAGGTTTTAGGGTTCAGTGTTCAGGGTTTAGGGTTCAGGGTTCAGGGTTCAGGGTTCAGGGTTTAGGTTTTAGGGTTTAGGGTTTATGGTTCAGGGTTTAGGGTTTAGTGTTTAAGATTTAGGGTTCAGGGTTTAGGGTTTAGGGTGTAAGAAGTCATATTCTGCATTAAGGAGGATCGTTCCAGGGGTGTTCGAATAATGCTTCAGGGTATAGTGAATAGGATTCCGGGTTCCGGGCTTAGGGTTTAGGGTTTAGGGTTTAGGGTTTAGGGTTTAGGGTTTAGGGTTTAGGGTTTAGGGTTTAGGGTTTAGGGTTTAGGGTTTAGGGTTTAGGGTTTAGGGTTTAGGGTTTAGGGTTTAGGGTTTAGGGTTTAGGGTTTAGGGTTTAGGGTTCAGGGTTTAGGGTTTAGGGTTTAGGGTTCAGGGTTTAGGGTTTAGGGTTTAGGGTTCAGGGCTTAGGGTTCAGGGTTCATGGGTTCAGGGTTCAGGGTTCAGGGTTCATGGGTTCAGGGTTCGTAGGTTTAGGGTTCATGGTTTACGGTTCGTGGGTTTTGGGTTCATGGGATTAGGGTTCATGGGATTAGGGTTCATGGGTTTTGGGTTCATGGGTTTTGGGTTCATGGGATTAGGGTTCATGGGTTTTGGGTTCATGGGATTAGGGTTCATGGGTTTAGGGTAAGTATATCACACTCCGTGTATATGATTTAGTTTCCAGGTTATAGGAACAAGGTTTTAGGGGTATAGGATTAAGGTTTTAGGGGTATTAGAATGAAGTTCCGTGGTTAGCTTTAGCTGCTTTGAGGGGAGGAAGTATAGGGGGAATTCTTCGGAGACAGAAAGGAAACCGGAAACTACAGGAATCGGACGAACGGGAAGCGGCTACGCCGTCTAACTGGAAACTCGTTATTTCGGACAAGGATAGAAACGGGAAAAGGAGAAAAAGAAAAAAAAAAAATAGAAGAATGCGACGGAAAAGGAAAAGAAAAAGAAAAAAAAAAAAAAAAGAAAGGAAAGAAGGGAAGAGTTCAAAATTCCGCTTTTATGTTTCCGGGTTTCAGTTTATAAAAACAGAAATGTGCATTGGTATTTAGCTGTTTTAGGGGAAGGTTCCTATTTTTCTGGAAAAAAAAAGAAAAAGAAAAAAAAAAAGAGGAGCGTGTGCGCTCTCGCGTGCGGGTAGGTAGTATTGATATGGTATACTTTACGAACATATAAACATAATTTGTTTGCGCTCATGAAGAGTCGTGTAGGTACTCGGCCCTTTCCCTTTTTCCCCCTTTTTTTTTTTCTCTTTTTTTTTTTTTTTTTTTTTTTTTTTTTTTTTTTTTTTTTTCTGAGGTGCGATTTGAATTGCAGCACGCTCCGTAACAGAGAAGTAGAATGTGACCTGATTATGAATGAATTATCGGTTGTTCCAAATGCTTTGAATATTTTGCAAAGTGTGGCTTTTCTTTCTTCTTCTTCTTTCTTTCTTTTTTTTTTTTTTTTTCCATATTTTTGTGTTTGGACTTTTGCGACCAAAATAGGGGACCTTCCAAGGCCATACTTTAAAAGCGGCATTTCGCAGAGTCTCCCCTTCTTCCACAAGCGCTCGCGCATCGCATGCACATCTGCATACATATATACATATATGTATCCATATATACATCTGTGAATATATACCTATAGATACGTACAAACGTGTATATATGTACATATAGAAAACATATATGTATATATATGTATGTATATATGTAGACATATATGTATAGTTGTGCAACGCGCACACTGAGAATCCCTTGCATACACAGAGAACACTGACTACGGGTTCCCCATGGAGGAAGACTCCTTTAAGAACAGACTGCTTAAGCGTAACATCGACATATGGATAGAGAAGTACCGTCCTGAGAATCTAGACGATGTAGTCGGAAATCCCTTCGTCATAAATACTCTCAAGAGTATCATCGTGTCGGGAAATATGCCCAACCTGCTCCTAGCGGTAAGTACTTCCCCCACTCCACCCCTTCTGGACAATACTGTTCCACGAAGGTGGGTTCGTCCATGTTGATTTCTTTATTCCTTTTCTTCTTTCTTTTCTTCTTTCTTTTCTTCTTTCTTTTCTTTTTCTTTTCTTTTTCTTTTCTTTTTCTTTACTTTTTTTTCTCTTCTTTTTTCTTTTCTTTCCTTCTCTTTTTATTCTCTTTTCTTTTATTTCCTTTCATTCCCTTTCCCTTTCATTTTTTTTCATTTTTTTTTTTCCTTTTCTTTCCTTGTATGGTGTCCATCTTTGGTAGGGTGCCCCCGGGACTGGGAAGACCACAAGCATTCTTTGCTTGGCGAGTGAAATGTTAGGTCCCCAAGCGAAGAAAGCTGTTCTGGAATTGAACGCCTCCGACGACAGAGGAATTAACGTAATCAGAGATAGAATAAAAAGTTTCGCAAAGGAAATTATAAGTCTTCCTCCTGGAAAACACAAAATTATCATTCTAGATGAAGTGGATTCCATGACCACAGCCGCACAACAATCCTTAAGAAGAATTATGGAGTTGTACTCTGACACCACTAGATTTGCTTTAGCTTGTAATCAGTCTGAAAAAATTATTGATGCACTTCAAAGTAGATGTGCTATTATACGATATTTTAAATTATCCGATGATCAAGTTTTGAAACGAATTGTAAAAATTTGCGAAATGGAAAATATCAAGTACACAGACGACGGATTGGAAACGCTTACTTTTATAGCAGACGGAGATTTAAGAAAAGCAGTGAATTGTCTGCAGTCCACTTATGCGGGGTTAGAAGTTATAAATAAAGAAAATGTACTACATATATGTGATATTCCTTCTCCTGAAAGAATTGAAAATTTACTAAAATTTTGCATTAACAGTGAATGGAAAAAGGCACATGATATTGCGTATGATATGATAAAGGAAGGACACACCCCTTTTGACGTTGCTCTTACATCTTCCAATGTGTTAAGGAGATATGATCTTGGCTCCGAATCTGTGCAAATCGAGTTTTTAAAAATTGGTGCTATGGCTTGTAATACCATGGCCAGTGGTCTGGCAAGCGTTATCCAGCTGGATAGGTTACTCGCCGACTGGTGCATAGCAGCCAAGGCTCTCCGCACCAAGTGTGTTAGTTTGTGATAAAAAAAAAAAAAAAAAAAAAACACGTGCACATGTAACATGGACATACGAAAGGACTTTCGTCCCTTCCGTATCAGGTGCATATCATCCTTTTTTTTATTATGTTACTTCAATATGTACTACTATTTTTTTTTTTTTTTTTTTTTTATATCACTTATGGAATACCCCCCCTGTGGTTCAGCTTGATCGGGAGGGGGCGCCCTTCTCCTTCCCACACCTTTCATAATGCGCCGGTGAAAAATTATGAAAAAAAAAAACAAGTTCATATTTTGTTTTAATTTAAAAAAAAAAAAAAAAAAAAAAAAAAAAATTGAGGAAAATAAAAAAGGAAGTAAAGGCAATGCAAGCCATGCAAACCAAACACTAGCGGTATTACCAACACGTAGCCGCGAAAATTAAGTCGCTCTACGGCAACGAATCTTTTCCTACTCACGTTCATTTCCAAAATGTCGAAGGATAAATATCAAAAACAAGGAGATGCCATCTTTGCCAAACTAGAAAAAGTGGTACGTTTCCACGGATAGGAAGATTTTTCATTATATTCACTTTTCACCCTTTAACGGGAAAGTGTCACATACGGGAGAGGCTGAATACTTATAGATGAAGTGATGCCCTAAAGGGGAACGAGCATGCGTGCACACGTAACAATCGTTCGTGCTTTTCAATTTACACCGAATAGCATCAATACATTTTACTTCTGTCCTTGTAGAATTCAGAGCTACTCTCCTTGACCTATGGCGCTCTCGTGAGTCAACTCTTAAAGGACCTGGAACTGGTGGACGAAGTTAATGAGCAGTTGGAGAAAATGTAAGTGGGTCATTGTACCTATCTCTATAGACGTAAATACTTCCTGCTTTTTTTTTTTTTTTTTTTTTTTTTTTTCAGTGTGTAAGCTCTTCACTAGACAGTGGGTGTGTACTACTCATTTGGCATTATCCTTTTTTGCACCTTTCAGGGGAAATAACATTGGCATACGACTGATAGAAGAATTTCTGGCCAAATCGGACATTTCGTTTTGTGAAGACTTCGAGGAGACCGTGGAGGTCATAGCGAAGGTAGAAATGCCGGGGGGTAGTTACCAGTTACGGAGAGGAGGCTACTCATCAAATGGAAGTTGCACACACGAGATCGAAGGAGGGGGTTCCACTACTTGGCTGGCCACGAATAATATATGAGTGTATCCCCCCTACAGTTGTGCAGACATCTGTACATACGCACACATTCTCGTCGATATCCTCCCCATACAGGTGGCATTTAAGATGTTCCTAGGCATAAGCGGGAACGTGACATGTGTAGACAAAGAAACGAATGTATACTCCATAACTTTCGATCGAAACCCGCTAAGCGATTTTGTGGAGCTTCCCAAATCTTTGTCTTCTCTGAATTATTGCAGCCTGTTGTGCGGGGTCATCCGGGGAGCCCTGGAGCAGGTAAGGGTCTCGGCGTAGTTTCGCGCGGGAGGAGGTGCTTTTCTGTTCTTCTTTTTCTTCCTTTACACGTTTCCCCTTTTCTTGTCCCTTTTTTTTTTTTTTCTTTTTTTTTTTTTCCACCCCCGCAGATCCGCATAAAAGTGAACTGCTACTTTGTGAAGGACATGTTGAAGGGAGACGACTACTACGAGATTTATATTCAACTCCTGGAGGTACGCTGGAAGAAGTTGCACAGGAGTTTTTTTTTTTTTTTTTTTTTTGCTACACAAGTGGTTTATTGTAAATTTAAAGTGCATTCCCTAAATGATCCCAAAGCTTTTCTCATATAACTCCCCCTCCGCCCTTGCTTCCATTCCCCCCCATTTTGCAGGTTATGAAGGAAGAAATTTTAAATGACGAAGAGTCGTGAAAAGTTAAAAATGTGAGGACTTTTTTTTTAAAAAAATGATTGGTAAGCTTTTGCAAAATTCAGTCCCTATCATTACAGAGGAAAAAATAAACTACATTCATTTATTCGCATAAGCACTTGCACAAAAAAAAAAGGAAAAAAAAAAAGCATTCTCCGTGCGTTACGCCTTCTGCTCCTTTGTTAGTTCCTCATAACATATATCAAAGTAACCTTTTTTAATTTCTACCAACTTGATTATCTTAAAGGGAATTAGGATGTTTCCGCAGTTCCGTGTGTACGTTTGGCTACCTTCGAAAAGAGGGAAAAAAGTGGCGCACCAAGACAGTGTGGATATCGTTTCCAAATTTCGGGCATGAACAAACTGAACATGTATTCACATGGGAGGTACAGTGTTAACCTCGTCTGTTTTGTATTTGACATTCTCCCCCTCCACTTCCTCATGCACATTTATTTAAGTGCGAGTGGAGGCATCACACACTTACCTGTGTACAGTTCTTCGCAGTTTGTTAGAAATAAATTATACTTGTCCACATATGCCAGAGCTCCAAAAAACTCCCTGTTGTCATTTACCGTCACTTTGAGGTTTGGCCCATAGCAATTGTTCATGATAATCTGCGGGGATGAAAAAATGGCAAAAAAGAAAAACGTACTTTGGGTAGTGGTACACAAATACATGTAAACAAAACTGGCGTGAAAAGCATCCCCCCCAAATAACACAAATGTAAAACAAGGGAAGAGCGCATCGAAGGAGCAACCTTATATAGTGACCACTCATGACCATTGATATAAAGGGCAGGTTTACCTGTAGCAGCTCCCTGGAAGCTTCTACATTCCCCTTCCCCTTTAGTAAATCATTTTTATTTTCTACAGGGGCTGATGAGAAGTTCATCTTTTCTACTCGTTACAGTAGCCACAGTAGGACGAACAAGCAAAAACAGTAAAATTTGTCATGTCATTCCCGTTTGATCAACTTGCTAAGCTAAGCACGTTGGAGGGGGTTGGGACACAAAAAAAAAAAAAAAATAAATAAAATAATAATAATCCAACTAGCGGGAAAATGACGATAAAAATAGTCAATCATTATGGAAAAGGAAAAAAAAAAAAAAATTTCTTCTCCTCACGCTTTCCGTGGTATAATATATTACACTACTACGTAAGTGCGCAAGCGTAAAGATACGAAACCGAGCTACGCTGTTTTTACAGTGCACATCCCAAGAGGCTTATGCCTGAATGACGAAAAATCATTGATCATACGCTCCTTTTCGTTGTTACTGCTTTTAATCTTTTGGAAGGACAGAGGGATTCTTTGATAAAACAATTTTAATGGTCTGCATGGAAGTTACGCATCACGGGGAAAAAATATAAAAAAATAAAATAATTCCGTCCATTACAAAAATTTTTATAATAAGAATATTTTACGGAGAAGTATATGTATACTTTTGGCTATTGTGTTTTTGGCACATTTTCTTGGAAAGAAAATTACTCTAATGTAGAGTACTGTCCGCCGTTATTTGATTTTTTTTTTTTTTTTTTTTTTCCCATTTTCCCAACTTTTCCCGCCCCCCTTCGCTGCAGTTCAGTGTACCTCATTTTGGACATTCGCTTAGCCAAACGTGCATTCCCATTTGGAATATTTTCTTCCACTGACTGGCATATACACTGCGTTGTGCTCCTACAGAACAGCGCGTTAGCGATAACACGATACTCCCCACACAAATGTTTGCATTAACATGTGCAACTTTGTGGCGGTCTGCGTACTTAGCAATGATATGCAACATCCTATTGTCTGGTTTATATGTTCCATTTTTCACGTTTGAGCTATAACCCCCAATTTGAATTGCCAAATATATTTGCTCGCAAATCTACCAATAGGTTCACTTTCACAGGGGAGGCAGATGCACAGTATAACTCCTTAACGCATCATTTTTTAATTTGCCCTGTTTTTTATATAAGCATGTGTATACGGTCCACCTAGTTCCTCTTCTTGTCAAAAGAAGCACCACGAAGAAGAAACGTTCAATACAATCACTACACATAGGTGAAGAGAAAAAAAAAAAAAAAGAAAAAAAACTACAGTCAATATCTCTATATCGTAATGATCAATCAATGCAATCTTCCTGGTTCTGCTTCTTTTCAGAACCACTTAGTTGACGTATGGAAGTTTGCTACTTTTCCTCACCCTTCATTTGAGTATTGATGTATTTAACATATGCGATTATGCACATATGTGTATATGTGCATACATGCATGCATCCACTCGTTGCCTCTTCATTTGCATTCTTTCCCTGACCCTAGGAAGCCTACCTCTCTAACAATTTCGCCAAACAGAAAAGAAAAGAAACAGGAGATTAGAGGAATTAAGGGTGAATAGTACGCATTTTAATAATGTATGTCATTATATTCGCAGAGAGTTTTACTTATGTAAATATGCTTCTATGTATTCGTTGTTGCGTGTAAATGTGGCCTGTGAATTTTTCTTTTGCATGAGTTGTGAAGGATGCATTCATTTGTTCGTCTGTTAATTCTTTCATCCGTTCACCCCCGCCCCGTTTGTGAGAAACATGCGTTGTTTATAAATGTGTAACGCCTTTGTTCTGTTCACATGTGGTCCCTCCCTTCGGCCTAGTAAAATCATTAAATTCATTTCTCTCACGTTGCCATGTCTTATAATATGTTTCTTTGACCACAAAAAAAAAAAAAAAAAAAAAAAAAAATTAATCCAGTTTTGACAATAATTATTATGTAACATTTTTTTTTTTTTCTTCCCCTTTGCACTTCGAATTTTTTTTGAATAAATTACACTTGGATTTGCCACCTTTACCATTTATTTTAACAATTCAATATGCAGTGAATTACACAAGAGTAGTTTCACTACAAGTGCGCAAATATCCACACATAACACACATGTGCGTTTATAGAGCCCTGTGCGAAAGTCCCCCCCCCCCTGTTAGCAATTTGCTAATGGGGGAAAAGTTCTGAGAAGGAGTACTACCCAGCAATGCACGCTCAGTCGCGCACTGCAAATTGCACATCGCAAATAGCCACTCGTTCATGCGAACATAGTACTTTTGAAAACGCACACCTCTGTGTACATATTTTCTCCCTTGTTGCATTAAGTCTGTTGAATGCACGACTGGAAGAGTCCGCTGGGAAAATAAACGGATTGTGCAAACTGGATAAATTATGTGTGATCAACTCGAGCTGCATAAACTGTGCAAACAGGAAAAGATTAACACGCACACTTGCATTATGTAGAAATGCGTACTGAAGCAGGCACACGAATGAAAAGCGAATATGCAAATGTGTGTGATGAAAATTCGTGCAAACTTGTAAGTCAGTTTTTCCCCGTAAATGAACGAATACCTTTTTAATTGTGAAAGTGACACGCGAATATTTTTTGAATTGGCATTTCCTCCATACGTTTAGACATGTTTACTGCATGTTATATGAACACACCCACAGCATCACCTCAGCAGAGCGTTATTATTTTTGTTCTTTTTGCTAATTGATGTATAAACATATATATATGTATACAAAGCTTTATGCGAGTTCTTTTAACACATTGCATATGTTCACCCCGCTTGGCGAGTGACCTTGGGACACCGCCTTTTTTTAAATTCATTTAATGTGTACTGTAACGCCGTAAGCTATTCATGCATTGGCATAAATTATCCCCGTTCTTTTCTTTTCTTTTCTTTTCTTTTTTTTTTTTCCTTCCTAACCGTTCATGTCTTTGGATTAATGTACCACAAAACGATTTTTCCTCCCCTGTGACGTGCCTTTTTCGTTTAATGAAGGAAGACACTCCAAAAAGGTTGCTATGTACATGGGAAAAAGTACTTCTTTATAGCACCTGTTATCGATTGATAAAGTGACGTACGTGCTTTACCGTAACAGCACGGAGAGCGCTTTACAACTTCTTAGCTGTTTTATAAATTTTTATAAACTTCATTCAATTATAACGCGCGCTCGTCGTACTTGGAAAAAATATCCGCCTATATTCACTTCGTAGGAACTAACTCAACCCTTCCTCCTCATTTTCGCATCGCACAGGAAGGCTATGCATGACCCCCTTTCCCCAGCAGGGGTGTACATATCCATATACCTACTGCGGAGGGAGCGAAAACTGCCTGACCAAGTCAGCTATACTTAGTTATAAATAGCCAATTTATTAAGAAAAAAAAAAAAAAAAAAAAAAAAAACAGCCAAAACGTAATGTTACTTTATTACTTATCGCTTTATTGTGCATTCATTTTTGCATCATACCTTTTCGTAGCAATGTTAAACCATTCAACGTCATCAACCTATGTGCATCTATGAAGTTGTGGTAGCCCCCTTTCTCAAAATAGGCATAAATGCAACATAACAGTAATTTAGGGGCATATGTATAAATATGTCCTATCATATGTACATATATATATATATATATATATATATATATATATATATATATATATATATATATATATATATATGCATAAATACGAATAATGCCTATAAGTAGTTGCACCCAGACGCGTGAACAATGTCTTCATTTGCCAAATGAGTGAATGGCCACAAAAAAAATAAAAGTTCATTTTCTACATCAGGATATATGCTGTTGTTGATTTGCGGAAAAGCATAAAATGACGAAGGATTCACGAACATAATTGCATGCTGGTCACTTTCTACCATGGCCTAAACTTATACTGCTTAAACATCGCGTCCTTAAACGAATGAACTATTGGTACTTTTTATTGCCTCTATTAAAACTTGCATAATATATGCGAAATTTTTTTAACTATTCTGAAATGGATCGTACAATTTGGCGCATATGCTGGCGAAAAATATAACGCGCATTTTATATTATTATGCTGCTATATTCTGTACATCGTTTTTTCAGCTTAAACGGAAGTTTTTTTTTATGGGTGTTATTAGCTGTGCTCAATGTACTGTCGCCATATAGTACGTGCTGTACATACGCAGTATTGGTACATTCATATACCGAAAACGCGTAAATTACGGTAACGTAAACGTTTAGCATATTGTGAACATTTATTCGCTCATGTACAAAATAAGTTTACCCAACAAGTGAATTTTTTGACACATAAAAAGCGCTGTACGTACGCAGTACTACATATATATACATATTATATTATAATATATAGATATATATATGCAATATTAGCGTAACAATTTCGTGGCACCCGTGCGGCAATATATGACCCGTCCATATTTAGAAACATTTCATAATTTTGCCTGTACAAAAAAAAAAAAAAAAAAAGATGCAGGCAATTTTTTCTTTCTTTCAGAGCAATAAATTTCATATTTATTATTATTTTTTTTTTAATACAGCTTAAATTAAAAAAAAGTACGAAAAAAAAAAAAAAAAATGAAATATTTGTTGCTATATTATTATTATATATATATGATTATATTTACTAATTCCATTTTCGCTAAGGAAGATTTTAAATTGTATAATTTTTTTTTTAAGTTAACATTTATGTCAATAATTTGCTGATAAAATTATACAAATATATATATGTATATGTATATATACATTTATATATGTACATTTCTTGTGTTAAACGAATTTAGCGAACGTACAAAATTGTATAATATATGTTTATACATTCACATTTATATATGTATATGCGTATAAGCGTATAAACGTACACTTGTAGCATATATGAACAACGAAGAAAACGCACAAGTTTGAGACCATTTATAAATCAGAAACATTTTCTTAATCTTTTTTTTTTTTTCTTTTTTTTGTTTTTTGTTTTTCTCTGTATATATTTTTATGTATATATTATATGTAAAAAACATGTACTTATAATGCAATCGTTGCAATCTTGTATTTCAGTCATTTATACATACATGCACAAATCACCACCCATTTTTAATGAACCACAGTTAATTACATAATATTCCTTTCTTTTTTTTTTTTTTTTTTATCGTTAATCTGAGAGGATTTTATATGTAGAAAGGGAAAACAGTTCCTTTTTCATTTCCCCTGTTTTCCATATTTTCCCCGCCGACAACGTTTATCTGTACTTTTTTTTTCTTCACCATGGTTGTTATTTTATAACTACAATTGTTATATTATAATGATTATAATTCTTATTGTTCCTACGTTTGTATTATTATTGTAATTATTTTATTATTATTTATTTATTTTTTTTTTTTTTTGCCGCTCCACACAAATTTAGGCAGTGGTATTATCCACATATGGACATATGTACACGCACGTATGTCTATATGTGAATAAATATACCTTCACACAACGTCATCAGTATAATTAATTTTTTTTGCTCATTGTCACTTATGTGTGACGTGCAGAATTGTCACATGTTTTTATGCCCCACCTGCATTTCATCCTTTAGGCAACCTTTGTGTATGTTTACAATTACGCACAATAGGGCTATGCCATACGCTTTCATACACATATGTACTTATTAGTTCTTACGCAAATGAGACATATGATCATACATATAGAGGCATACACCGCTTAGCCATCTATCTATCTATCTGGTTTTTTTTTTTTTTTTTTTTTTTTTTTTTAAATAGCTAATTAAAAAAAAATTAGTTTTTTTTTTTTTTTTTTTTTTTGTACATTTTTCTTATTAACGTGTGCACAAGAAAGTTTTTTTACATTTTGTGCATACATAGCAATATCGTGACTGCTCTTTTTTACGTCCGAGCGAGTTGCTGTGCATGTCTATATGCATATGTGAGCCTGAGTACACCCCCCCCATGTGTAAAGCAAAGAATTGATTACTTAGTTCTTTGTTATGTGGGCATCTGTGTGTTTTTATACACATATGTTATGTACGTGCCTACAACGCGCATTGCACATTTTATTTGCTCTCTTCGCGAAGTTTGCACTGCATAAAGAGGAAGAACAAAAAACACCTTCTTTTTTTTTTGTTTTTTACCCACCCCTTTTTTGTGTAAATTGAGGTTTTTAAGGGAGCCCACGTAGTAACGCGTTCAGAGTTGGCCGTCCTTAAGTGTGATATGTTTATCACATAATTTTTTTATTCTGTGACCCGTACTTCGTGTGTAGACAAAGCACGCATCTTTTACTATGAATGTGTGCGAGTGCAGAAAATATATTTTGCTTTATTTTTACACGAGCAATTTGAATGAATAGACGACGCCTTTTGACGAATGTTTTTACATATTAACAATCATTTTTTTCTTTTTTTTTTTTTAAACGTGAAAAGTATTTCGTGAGAAAAAAAAAAAAAAAAGCCGCATACACAGTACGTGTGCGTCTGATTTGAGATTTATATTTTGTGGTGGCGTACAAGTCGTAACACTGTGGCTCGTAGTCTCCATCTCGAGTGAACGGGAACGACTGTGAGGGTGAATGCATCAAGCGTGTGTACCTCTGTGTTACACAAAAAAACTTATACGTGTATGTACGTACGCACGTATTTGTATGCGCATGTAGAGACGATTCCCCTCGTGCATACCCACACATACGTAGGCCAAAATGAGAATTTTAATACTTAAGCATAGTGGTGCTCCCTGTGTGAGAAGTAAACAAATGATTGTTTCATCCTAGCATTTATGTATGTGAGACATGAGTAATCTACACGTTCTTTACAATTCGTGAATAATGGAAAAAAAAAAAAAATAAAATAACAAAAAAAAAAAAAATAAAAACTTATAGTGTGTGACACGTTGGTAGATATATTATTATACCATGCATTGTTATGTGGATATATTTTATTTCTGAGAATTATTAAATAAAAAGGCTCACGAAGAAAAAAAAAAAGAAAAAAAAAAAAATACATATATGCGTACCTACCTAGATACATAATACATTTGTATATATACACAATAAATATGTACATGGAGTACATTAATAATAATTCACACTTGCAAACTACTGAACTAACATACTCACAGTTGCATCCCCCCACGTGAGTGAATATAATGCTATCCCTACCTATTTAGAACCATACTAAAAAGGAGATTGGGAAGTAAAAAGCATATTTGAGAGATACATTTTTTTTATCATGTGAATCACTGCGCCACAGTTTTTCCCCTCCCAAAAAAAAGAAAAAATATATATGAGCGATACATCTTATACGTATACATGTGCATAGATGTGAACATTTATTTGTACCATCTGAAGTGTGCGATTAACACGCCAAGGCACGGATACCTTCGCACGTGCGTTTGAATATTCACTTATGCCAAGGCGTGAACTGAGTTTTTTCCTTTTCGCATGAATGCGTAAAGAATAAAATAAAATAAGAAAGTTAGAACAGCAACCTTGGCAGTCACAACTGCAACCACATTGCAGCGTGCTGAGTATGTTATGAAAAGTGACCCCCCCTCACCCCGTGCTGAGGTTACTGCATATATACATATATACACATACATACATATATATATATATGTACAAGCAGCGGGAGTACTTTGCACAGAAAATAGGGAACATAGAACTTATGCTTATAAATTAAGCAAAGTTCCCACCACAGGGGATTTCCTTTTTTTTTTTTTTTTTTTTTTTTTTACCATCCCTGTGTAGTCAATACATGTGTATATAGTGCACATTTTTATTTTAGTACTTCAATGTTCCATTTTTTTTTTTTTTTTTTTAATTGCGATAAAGCGTTGACAGGCTTATCTGAGAAAAGCGGCCTCACTAATTTATGGCCATCGCGAAAAGGAAGGAGAGTCCATATTAAAGGAGAAAAACCTTTTACATGTGCATTTCATTTTCGACTATAAATGCCAACGTCGGCTTTGTTGCATTCATTTTTTTTTTGTTTCATATCTTTTATACAGTGTGAGCTACTTCAACGCGAGTGCTTCCCGTTTGTGCAGGCGCAAACCGCAGGTTAGGATTTTCCTATACTTTTAGCAGTTGTGCAGCTTGCAGTGGAGCGCTCTTCCATTTTTGACTACTTCCCAAACAAGTGTATTTGCGTGAATAATTACAAATAAGGAAGTTTATGTCATCAATTTTGGGCGCCGTGGAAAGCCCTAATCTATGCCTACATGGGTGCACTCATATATGCATGCACATTTATACTTATGTTGTGTGTCTGCTTATCAGCTCACTCTGTGTCAACCCACGCAGGTGTGACAAGTGACTCCACGATAAGTACGCATACCCCAGGTGCACGCATGCGCGTAGTATGTAGGTATACCCGTTTCGTGAGTTTTAACACACAGTGTTATTATTTACAATTTTTTTTTTTTTTTTTTTTTTTTTTTTTTTTTTTTTTGCCCCTTTGTTTTTAAATAAATTTTAATAATTAAACTTTAATAATTAAGTTATTCTGAAGACGACACACGAAGGGCGCAGATGTACAGAAACTTGCGTTGATGTTCATGCCAAGATCATCACCACCCGGACGAGATTGCAAACATATCTTATGCATCCAACGGTGGGAGCACTTCAACACACGTGCAGACATTAGCAGACACGAGCAGGCACGTACGCACAATTTTTAAAGTGAAGTTTGAGGCCATATTTTGTGCAACCTTTTTCCCTCGTGATCCTTTTTTTTTTTTTTTATTGTTAAGTCTAAGGTGTATGCCAAACGGATTCGCATTCACTGCGCCTATCCATCGGTTAAGTAATCATTTGACGCACCTATCAATCGAGCCATTCCACTTTCCGTCAATTTCGTTGCCTATTTATTTGTACGCACAAACGACAGGGTAGGAGAGAGAAGAGCGGGAGCAGTACCTTGTTGAGCACACGCAAATAAGGAGCGCTTCGTATATCCGTACCGCAAACGGAAGTGGACGCTTCAGGCGGAAAGAACTCGCAAAAAATATAGCAAGAAGCAATCGAACGCACCATGGTAGACCTGTACAAGAAGCCAAAGAACATGGCCATAGGAATGTACTATGGCAAGGACTATATGGGCAGGCGGAGAAATTACAACTACTATGGCTATGGCAATAAGTACAGAGGGTACAACTATTACGGGATGCTGCAGAATTATAGGAAGGGGAATCAGTACGAAGTGCAGCAAGGGGAGAAACAGCAGAAGGGAGGTAAAGAAGCGGAGGAGAAGCAACAGGAAGAGGAGACTCCCCCCCCTAGCGACCCTCCGAAGGAGCCCAGCGGTTCAGACAAAGCAGAAGGAAAAAAGCGAAAAGCAGACAAGGAAATGCAAAAGGGCGATACCGGAAGTGGAGACAAGAAAAAGGAAGCAAGTAGAAAAAAGTGCATTATAAAAATTCTTAAAAGGCCAACGGAGGCAGTAAGCAAAGAAGAAGAAAAGGGGAAGAGCCCTATGGGTGGGGAGAAGGCCTCAATGGAGGAAGGAACTGATTCAAAGGAGCAACAAAAAAAGAAAAAAAAGGAGAAGGTGAAAGAGAATGAGCGGGAAGGAGCGAAAGATTCCATCGAACAGAAGAGCAAAAAGAAAAAGGATGACGAATGTGCCACCAGTAAGAGCAAGAAGGTAAAGGACGGATTCAAATTTACCTCCACCCAGGAATTGTTCAATTTGCTGCTGAAGGATGTGAAGAATAACTTCCTTGATGAGGAGGTGGACGATGAGAAGGATGAAGAGGACGAGTCGGAGGAGAAGAAGAAGAAGTTGACGATGGCGAAGTCGTCAGCAATGACGAAGACGAATGGGGATTCCGCGAAAGGACCCTCTGAAGGCACAAAAATGGAGAGTGAAAATGAAAATGCGAAGAAAATTACGAAAAGAAGCATACCCAATTTGGACAAGCAAGGTGAAAGGAGCACATCGGGCGTTAAGGGTACTCAATCAGGGCGTAATGATGAAGAGGAAAGAAATTCCTACGAAGGTGAACAAAGGAAAAGCATTAAGATTAAGGCAAAGGAAGGAAACAACACTGATGTACCAAAGGGCGATACAATGATGGAAGCAGAGGAAAAGTGCCCAAGCGGTACTAACAGAAGCAACGCTACACCAACGACGAAGGCCACAGGAGCCAGTGGAAATGTTAAAGAGAGCGTTATTACATTAAAGGGAAAGAAGGGTGGTATTATAACGAGTGGAAGCAATAAGTACAACAACCAAATAAACATTGGAAGCAACATTAGCAGAGGAAGAAAGATTAAAAAAATAATGAAGAATGTAGAAAATGGAAAATATTATTACAATGGGAGCAGGAAGGACCTAGGTGCAGGTGGCGATGTCTTCGAAGGAGGCGCAGGTTATTATGTGAAATACGCCACGTCAAAATATCCGAATTTTACGACCAATTGCAGTTTCCTAAATCACGCTTCGAAGATGGAACTGTGCAAGAACAACAGTTTGAATAGCAGACTGATGAACAGCTTAAACGGTGCCATGGGTACCGGCCAAAGGAATGATGACATTAGGAAGGCTGGGAAGAAGGAGGAAGAAGAGGGGTTCTTCGCCGTACCTATATATATGAGATCCCCCAAGCCAGAGCAAATCCCCATACCGGTGTACCTGTCGGGTGGAGTTGATCAGGTGGAAACGCAGGAGGCAGCGCAGGAAAGAGTGCCAGATGTGCTAAGCGCGCCAGTGGACGTCAAAGAGATTATCGAAATCCCACTCGAAGCACCGAACGAGCAGGGTAGAAAATCCCAAAGCAGGGGCCAATCCCAAAACGCAAAGGGAGTAGAAGTAACAGTAACCCCTAATGGACACGCGCATAATAAGGACAACCAGAACGCACTAAACTTTACGAAGAAAAATGTAGAAAAGAAAAAAAAAAACAAGACCTTCCTAAATAAAAACTATATGCCTTTTAATCAGGAACAGAACCACCTGAACAATCATGTCGGCAACCATGCCAATAAGTATGCGTACGATTTTGTGAGCACAGGAAATTTGAAGAACAACAAAGTGTATAGCATGCACCCTTTCCATCCGTCCTATGTGAAGGCCACGAACTACAACGGCTGCAACCTGTACGGCAACGGGAAAAACTTGAAAATGGAAAAATATTTTCACAACAAGAGGTACAAAGTTAAGGCATACTTGAGCGACAACAACCAGAGGAGTAAAAATTTGAACACCCTCAAGGAGGTAAAGATTGCTGTGTATTGAAAAGGAATAGCAGCCTCGGGAAATGAGTAGCGACAGGAGAGTAACACGTGCACGACAAACTGACTACCCGCTGCAAAGTATTAACATACAAACAGGAGAGAAGAAAATTTTCCTCGATTGTGCAGGATTTTAAAGAGGGTGAAAAGAGGACCTACTGCAAGGAGCACTTTTTTGTTGTATGTGAACAACACCCTCCATTGTTATAGTCGGTGTGTACGATGTTTTTTTCATGTTGCTACTTTTTTTTTTTTTTTTTTTTTTTTTTTTTTTTTTTTACATTGTTTATACTTTTACGCGTTTCGTTGCGCACGTGAAAAAGACTTTACCAGACGAAATGGAACGACTATAAAAAATGGCATATGATCACCGCGTAGAAAGAAGCGTGCTTTACTAAAATACACTGGGTGAACAGCCCAAGTGGAGAATGTGCATTACTTATACAATGTGTGCGCATTCGCGCAACGTGTTTCTAAGTTGGCAAAGGAAAAAAAAAAAAAGGAAAAAAAAAAAAAAAAAAAAAAAAAAAAAAAAGGAAAAGGAAAAAGTTTGAAGTATGCCTAACGGGATATGTATATTGGCGAATTTTTATTAGTTTTCCCAACGACTTCATCGCGTCCATTTTGGGAAGGAGTTTTATTTTATTTTTTTTTCTCCCCCTTGGGAATTTTTTCTATTTTCCCTGCATGGGTCTGGAGCGCGACGTAGTAATGTCCAGGATTTTCTGCACATTATTAATATACTTGTTAATTTGTGCATTGAGGATTTCCCAGTGGGCCTCGTCAAAGTGCCTTAAAATGGTGGTCTTCATTTGGACGCTTTTATTTATCTGGTCAATCTTCGCATCAATAACTCCACTTCCAATAGCAGCGACAAGAATTTGTTCAATCTTCAGCGCACTGATGTTGAGTTCTTCTGAGATGTACTGAATGTTTTGCACTTTGGTGTCTTTAAAAAGGGAAATAATGGAGAGAAGGTAGATTTTATTTTCCGCTACTTGGAGGTCGATGTTGTATTTGGTGAATAATTCTTCACCGTAGTTATTTTTAAAGGCTAGAAATTCATGGATGCTGTATTGGTAAAATATGTTTAGTAGGTGGAAAATGGGTTTATGTTCTTCAATATTTTGTAAGTTCTGAACAGCATCTAGGGTTAATAGTTGATGGAAGTAAATGTTGTTGTTTAGGTTAATAGCATCTGCAATGAGTTCAATAGTAGCATTTACGGTGGTTGGATGATTCAATACTTCTGGTGCTTCTTTCTGAAAGTAGTACACGTGTTTATTTAAATGTTTAAAGGACTCCTCATACTTTTTTAGCTTCTTTAGTTCCTGAGCAATGATCAGATAAATTTGCCTCTTTTCTCTGGAGCTGATATTCCATTCTTTAATCCACTCATCGATAAATTTTATATAAGGAAGCATAAAATGGAAGATATTGTTTTGTGAAGAAAACTGTAGAATGGCAATGAAGGTTGGAAATCTGAAGGAGAAATTCACACTGAAAGAGTTATAAAGAAGCTGCAATATTTTTAAACGCAGCTCTGGGAATACGTTAAAGTTCTTTATAGCCATGATAAAGTTATTCGTAGCATTGTTTAAATCCTCAACGCTCTTAAATTCTAACTGCAAAATGGAAATGAGGATTACGAAGTATTCTTCCACCTCTCTGTAAAATTCATTATACGTTTTTACAATTTCCTTATTATCAATTATAACCTTTATTTTGTTATTTTTCTTTGTCTCCACTAGGGTTTCGAAGACCAAGTCGCTGGCCGATAAGAGGAGGGAGAATATTTCAGAACGGTTGTTGCTTTCGGAATCCTTGTCCTGCTTCTGGTAAATGTTCAGAAACTTCTTAAAGAAAACTTCGTACTCCTGGATATTTTTCTGTTTTAGTATTCCCAAAATCCAGTCCCCGATCGTCACGGCGGTCACCGTCCCCGACAAGTCGTGCGTCAGCTGGATGTACACGGACATGGTGGCAGATTATAGCGTTACACGTTGATACTGTTAGGATTTCGCAGCCTTTAACCAATTGGCAACTTTTAGCGAGTTAACACCTATTCGCTTCTTCAGGCCTCTAATCTACGTTGTTGCTACTTAACAAAGCGTCACTTTCGGGAGCTGCAAAACTTCCTTGGTGAACTTTCCAAGTAGCATGGAGAACAAACCTTCCTCCTACTCGTACGCTTACTAATGCAACAGTTTATCTGGGAAATAAAAAAAAAATAAAAAAATAAATCACCAGTGCGCCTCTCCTCCGCAACGATGTAATATGTACGAACGTAATGATAATATGAATAATGCTGAGCGTTGTTTCGTGGTGATAGGCCTTCCTATTTATTAAAACAAACTCCAGATAAAATTTCTTTTCATTTCTCGTGTCACCTTAAGGTATTATATGAAACACTTCTCGTAACATCATTCCTCGCGATGCTTGTGTTGGTTGTACTGGTTGTGATAGTTACGCTAGTTTCCATGTACACGTATGCGTTATGCAATTATGCCTATGCTCCTATATAATGCGATATCAACATGCTTTTTTTTTTTTTTTTTTTTTTTTTTTCCTTTTTTTTCTTTTTTTTTTTTTATGATTACAATGGATCCTACACAGGGATAGAAAGAAGTGCGCCTCTGTTCTTTATTTAAAAATAAAAAAGAAAAAAAAAAAAAGTCCCTGTTGGGTATTTCATTTTTCCTTCAACTTTGTTTACCCTACAATGGCACATCATCTCCACATAATTTCAACTTTTGCCTTTGCGAAATTGGTGCAGTAATAAAGGGGGCGTAAGTAAAGAAGAGCGGGGTGCCCGTAAATACATACTGCGGCGCAAGGCCTGAACTGGGCTGAACGAGCACCCATGCATATATATATATATACACGCATCCTCCAGTGCATACATATAAGCGCGATAAAAATTACTCCATATATTTTTATAATTAGTGCAACTTTTCATGCGTGTTTTGCCAAGATTGGAAGGTCGGCATTAAGAGGCAACTGGGGCCCTTCCCCCCCACCATTTCCTTACCCATACCGACGCGTATTTTTTTTTTTTTATTTTTTTTTTTTTCTTTTGGTTGTACCCCCATGTTATTATATTTTCTCATTTTTTCATTTCCTCACTTTCCCCTTTTGTGAAGTGCAAATTGTTTACCCTCTCAGAGCCAGAATAGAAACAGATAAAGGGGGGACCCCTGCCCACCATTTATCGTGCATACCATATGCGGCAACGTTTTCCACGGGGACCCAGCTTCGCTTTCGTCTCGCGTGCAGTGTTATCCTGGGAAATAAAGCACTTCATGTTGTTGTGCGGAATTTATTTTTGTACTTTATTTGTAGTTTATTTTTTATTTTTTTATTATTTTATTATTTTTTATTATTTTTTTTTTTTTTATGTGCTCTGCACGCGCCTTTTGTGTATTCTTTGCCTGAAGTGCAATTCCTCTTCACGTCCATCCTAGTAAGCGGCAGCAAGAGGGAAGTATCTCCAGGGACAAGCGTTTGTACAAATGTTCATAGGCGAATGGCCACCTGCATCTGCACGAGCCCCAGGCAACATCACACCCGTGGACTAAACTTTAAAGTGCAACCATCCATTATAGAGAGAACCCCACTACATGCCATCCTCTGTTTGTGTGTCCACCCAGATGCTGGACCAAGTTATTGTCGTCCAACGGGAGGGGTGGCAACTCGTATGCGCCATTTGAGTAGCCTCTCTCATGGCATTATTTAGTGTTCCTTCTTTTACACATGTGTGAGTACCCATAGAAAGGGATATTTTCCCCCCTTTTATTGTCTCAAGTGGAGGAGCCCATTTTTTATTACCTCGCCGAGGGGGTACCGAGCAAAGAATCTTCACCAGGAGGTGATCTACCTCACCGTGAGATGGTGTACATGTCTACCCACCCGCACATCGCACATCGTACCCCTTCACCTGGTCGATCTTTTGCGTACCTTTTTCCACTCAGATTACATTCCTACCCTACGTCAAAAATACGCGAAATGTTTCCACGTCAAAACGGAAGCAATAGGGAAGAAAGAAAAAAAAAAAAAGGATATAAAGAGGGGGCGAACAGAAGGAAGATATCAAAAATAGCGCCCCTTTTTTAAGTCCATATTACGTGCATCCTCATTCATTTTGTTTGTCCTCTCTAAATCTCCATTTTTTCCATTTTCAATTTTGAGCGCCTTGCGCGTAGAAAAGGAACTGCCCGAGTTTTTATTGAGAAATATATTTCTTCTCCGTGGCACTATTTATTTTTCGAATTAAAGAATACCCATTTTTGCATTTACCATGCGTGTTTTGCACGTAAACATTTAAATTACGCACTTGTTCGTTTGTTTGTTTTACTCTTTTCCCCCTTGCGTGCACTCAAATGAGAAGAAGCAAGTGAGAAGGTATAATTCGGAAAAATTTTACTCCACCTTGAGGGAGAAATACATATATGCCATGTACAGGGAAATGAATGTAGGAGTCCCTTAGTAAGGCATACATAAAAGGGTGACATATCCTGTCTGTCTATGTGTGCACACTGTAAGTACCAGCTTTGCCTTTTTCTTTCTTTCTTTTTTTTTTTTTTTTTTTTTTTTTTTTTTTTTTCCCCCGTGATGTTTTTTTTTTTTTTTTTTTTTTTTTTATCGCACAGCATAGCGGTATGCGTTAACCAAACGGTGAATCCGTAGGCGCGTGTAAATTAACCAGAGGAATGTAAACAAGATTGTCTCTTCCGAAGAGGGAAAATCCCTACATAGTTTTTTTTTTTTTTTTTTATTATTTATTTAGTAAGTGAAGTTTCACGTGTGTGTTGGGGGGAGGTAGATATATCGGACACAGTTAGCTGTGTAACTGCGAAAAGGGGGTTAACCCACCGGGCATATCTTTACCGCTCCGGCGCCACACGATTGACCAGTTGACTTCTCCCTCACGATGGATAATGGGCTGTACTGGAAGCTGAAGAGTGAATGCCTGCCGCTAGACGTGAGCAAGCATCTGGAGGAGAACGACCTCGAGGGGTTGCTGAGCTACGAGGGGCTGATCCAGGAGATAAAAGCAGAAAATTATGAGGTAGTAAATTTCCTATCGAAGGAGGAAAATCTGAGAAAAATAATAAAGTACATAACAGAGGAATCGGAAGATAAAGGTAATTACGACAAGGCATACAAGTTTCCCTACAAATGTCACCAAATAATAAATGCAGAGAATAAGCTGATCACAGATTCGCTTGTCTACAATGACAAGCTGATGAAGTTGTTCTGGAGTTTTGTTCTGAGGAAAAATCAACTAAATGAAGTTTTATCAGGTTACTTTAGCAGATGTGCTATAACGATTTACAATAAAAATACAACGGAAGTTGTAAATTTTTTGAAGAGGAAGAAGGAACTTTATTTAAAAGGATTCCTTTATCATTTCTACTCGAGAAATATTACTGAGCTTTTCAAGGTTCTACTATTTGTTAAAATGCCATACCTCTGTATATTCGACAACAAGGACATTATTTTTTTTATTTTAAGCAATTTGAATGGAAATTTTTCTAACGAAACATTTATCATTTGTGATCGCGAGGATAATATCACTTGTCTCATTAGAGATATCTTTGTTAGAAAATCAGAAATCTATTATTTTAATTATTTTCTAATAGATTTATCGTCTCAGTTATCTTTCTCCTACTTAATAAAGTGCGTTTTTTCTGAATGCCCCTATACCATTTCAGCTGCTATTACAATAATTTCAGATCTCCTACATTATACTGTGTTGGGCAAGTCTTACAACACCATCGATTTTTATGAATGCCTTGATTTGTACACGAAGGAACAGGACCAGAAGAACAAGCAACTTAAACAGATGGAGGAGTGCAAATATACTAGGAAGAAAAAAAAAAAAAGGAAATCAAATAAAGTTATTGATGAAGAAGCCATTTATAATTCTTCCAAAGCTCATGCCAGTTGCGTTAACCAGGTACGAGAATCGGATGAAATACTCATGGGGGGTTCTTGCAATGTGTATGATCAGTATGGAATTAATGGTCCCTCTGTTGGCATGCCCGCCGGGTTTGCAACAACGCCCATGAATTATTCACACGGAGAGACGCCATCCGATGTAGATAACATCGAGGAGGAGGAAAAGAGAGAAATTGAGAAGAGCGAGCTGGAAAGGGAGAAGGAAGGTAAGGTGTCAAGCAGGGGTACAGCAAAGGTTGTTACAAATGTTAGCGGAAATTCAGGTGAAGGATTCAATGCAAACTTTTATTCACTTAAGCAGACAAACCATGTGAATAAGAAGATCAAGGATGAAATGCAGACAATTGGAGTAGTAACTCCGCATGGAGAAAACGACCCAGAGAAGAACCACAACACGTTACCTAGTATGACGGAGGAACTAAGCAAGGCGGAGTTCCAACCAGAGGGAGACTCTCCCTTCAGTATGCAGTTTGAATCACACGCAGGGGAACAGTACCCACATGATGAGGATCCCACTGAAAGGGAAATTTTCAAAAATGGGGGCGTCCAAACAGGTGAGGAAAACAAGATCATTGGTGACGGAGTAGAGATTTCCAATAGCAATGGTGGAAGCCTTTCGTGGGATCTATTACGGGTAAGCGAAAATGACAATGGGGATATTCAAAAGGAACAAATTGGTGCAGAGGCGCAAAGTGGTCTAGAAGGATCAGCCGGTGAATCGCTACTTGCGCATCAGAATGCAGTTTCCTATTACTATCCATGTGGGGATGGCAGCCAGGAGGGGGATAGAGACTTTCTAATTGGAGGTAACCAGAGGAACGAGCACGCGCAAGTGTCGAATATGCACACATATAGCAATGGACACGAAAGTGAGGATAACAGGAATAACGGAATAGGAAAAATCGTGAAGGAGGCAAAGAACGAGCGCAACAGTGATAACGATAATTGCCTCTCCTGCGGGTCAGATGCGTCATCATCTGATTCATCGGATGACGACAATTACGACCATCTGAAAAAAATAAAATTTGAAGATGTCCTAAATAGAATGAAGAGAATAGCTAGTAACCCAGTACACGTGAAGGAGGAAACTGAAGGATATATCAGCAATGGAAGAAACACACTCAATCGCACTCAAAGTAATGAAAAGAAAAAAATGAAAGAAGACATATTTGGAATTGATTCGAATAACTGTACAGAGAAATTTCCTAACGCAAGTAACAACGAAGAAGAAAATTTCCAAATTTTTGAAAGCGAAAAAGAAGGAGATATAAATATCCCCTTGAATAAATGGGTACAGTACCTTGAAAATGGCACCTTCATAGACATATGCTTTTTTAGCTATATAAAGGATATTATGAAATTGTATATAAAAAATATAAATAAAAATAAAGGAAAAAATATGCTGGGTTTTACTACCTTGGAAATTATACAATTAATAAAGACTCTTATAAAAACAAAATCGAAAAATATTTTAACAGAAATTATCGATGAAGGTTTTTTTGATATTTCCATTGATATTTTTTTTAAATACAAATGGAATAATTTGTTACACATTTCTGTGTGTGATTTAATGCAAACCATCATATTTAAGGAAAATGAATATTCTTACCTTCTCTACTACATTTTAGCATTAACTACCTTTTTGCCAAAATGCCTGCGCTACTTCGATGCTGTCAGACGGTGTAGAAATATTAAAAATAAAAAAAGAAAAAAAAAAATTGAAAGTTTAATTGATTGTGGGTATAAAGCACATCTACTTCATATTTGCCAAATTTTGAGTAACAAATCTTTGGAAATAAAATGGCTTTCCAATTTCCTTGTGACCGTTTCGGGGTGGAATGACATCATCATAGAGGAACTAAATCACTACTCCTTATATTTCAACGATGTGAATTATGGAGATGAAAAACGGGCAGAGGAAGATGACCACGGGGAGATAATCTCCAATGGTCTGTGTACCCAACCGGACAACTCCATGACGCACCACCACCTGAACAACGTCGGGGGGAGTAGTGGGGCGAATAGGGAAAGGCTCATCGGCGATGACGCCAGTGGAAACTCCAATCAGTGCATGAATAGAAATTACCACTACGATGAGGAGGAAGACGAGGACGATCAGCAGGAAAGCTCCAACCTCGGTGGTCATGGCGACCGCGCAAACCATACCAATGGTGGGAGTGGAAATGGCACAGCTATACAGAATGACGAGCGAGAACCCAGAACAAGCAACCACGACCGAAACGACAACTGCTTTAACAACTACTCCAATGTTATCGATATCCTTTTCGATGAACATAAAAATGATTACATAAAATACGAGGATGAGTACCACGAGGGTAACTCCAATTATAGTTTATCTTCCAACTGCACCTTTGGAAATCACGATGCGCATGCAGAGGATATGAACAGGTTGGATGACAACTACAAGAAACAGGGTGACTATGGCCTTGGGAACTACAAGGGCGGGTATGAAGAGCAGGAAGGGCACCATAAGGATGGTCATCCCGAAGGAGATCCCTTCGCCAACACCGGGAACAGCTACCTCTTCGATCGGGGGGATGGAAATCGAAACAACGATCACGATCGCGACCAGAACCACCTCGACTTGAAAAACGGCTCGGACCCCTTCGGAGAAAATTGACTATTACATCTGAATGGTATTGGAAGTGCCAAGAAGTAACCAGTTATCCAACTCGAAAGGGCATAAATTCCCTCTCCCGCAAGCGCACACATATATTTATGCACACGACGAATGTTCTAATTAATGAGCATCACTTGGGTATATACGTTCAGTTATGCTTGTTCAGTAGTGCTCGTTCAGTTGTGCATAACGAGGTACATCCCCTTGTTGTGCACCGCCAAGCGGATGAGATGGTGTTCTATCGACTTGACGAAAAACGTCTGCATTGTTGTCCCCACCCATAAAAAGAAAAAATTTATGACAATCCAAAGAGACAACAATTCTCCAATTTGGAGTAAACAACTGGGACAATTTCGCGTGCAGCATATTTACATGCATTCTGTTTGTGAAGTTTCATTCAATCCCACAAATTGGTCCTCCTTCCTTTTTTCTTTTTTTTTTGTACTATTTTATAAAACAAGAAACGAACAGTAGCCCATCCGTGAACGGCTATATATATTCCCCTTTTTTACGTCACGCATGCGGCCAGATGTCGTTTTTTTTCCTTTTCTCCACCCCTATTTATTTGAGCATTCTTACGTGGCGTAATTCACGCGTCTTTTCCCTTCACCTGACTGAACATAAAAGCGACAACTTTGTTTAACGCCCTTGTCCAAGTTGCACACACCTCCAGTGAAAAAAGTATATATATATATAAATAAACACTGCAATGTACGTGGGCATAAAGAAAGAGAAAAAAATATATATATATAAATAAACACTGCAATGTACAACGTGGGCATAAAGAAAGAAAAAAAAAAAAAAAAAAAAAAAAAAAAAAAAAAAAAAAAAAAACCTCAGCTTCTAGGAGGCACACGCAGAGAGCATGTCCACATGGAGATACGCGTTATTATATCTACACACAGACAGAAATACCCCGTTTAGGCATTTCTGATTTCGTTTGTTGACTTCGAAATGTCTTCAATGATTATCTGATTCTTCTGATTGAAGATACTACTTTCCTTCTTTTCCTGCGCGATTGTTGGGAGAGTGTCCTTTATGTGAGCCCCTATTTTTTACATGTACTACATGTGAAAGCAACTTTCGAACTGCCCGTCTGTACAAGGGGATGATCTTTCTTACCTTCCTGAAAGAACTGAATAGGACGCTGAACTTCTTCTTGTTCTCGTTGAGGATCTCCTTTATCTTATTATGTTCCTCCTGAGGGGAAGGAATGGACAATTAGTAACGCGTGAGTCACCAACCTGATAAGTGTCCACACGCCCACGGTATGACCACGGTATGACCACGGTATGACCACGGTATGACCCAGGTATTGACACATTGTAAGACAGAACGGGGCGGAGAAAGAATAACGCTGATTAACCGCTTCGCCACTACTCTGCCACAGTCCTACCGTCGCGAGGGCATCGCTGGGTGCCGCCCTGTAGTGAGAAAAGACCATGTACGAAAATACATTCCGCTCCGTTTTAATTAAAAGGAGAAAAGAATTGTTAAAAGTTAAGAGCCCATTTTTGTTCGTCCTTGTAATGAAGAATTTGTTGTAACTACCATGCTTTAAAATACCACATTTAGGCTTGACTTCAAAATTTAAAATTTCATCCTTCCAGTGACTGCTGTTATTCAGCTGATTATGCTTAACCATATAGGCGTCGAAATATGAATCCCTTGTGTGATTATAAAAAATGTTAAGCCTTGTCTCTCCACATAAATTATCACCAACGGTAATGTTTAGGTACTGTCTAGACACGTTCATGCAGTTTAATATTTCTACGCTTATGTGATTCTGCTCGAAGGTGGTGCATCTGTGACGGGGCTTTCCCCCGCAGAATTCCTCGACTACATTGTAGGCTTCTTCCACTGATTGGCCTGTCGCTGCCGCTTGGTTTGTCGCTTCCGCTTTGTTTGTCGCTGCCGCTTGGTCTGCTTTGCCTGATTCCCCATGGTGGGTTGCTCCTTCCCCTCCCCTCCTGCTTACAAAAACGTCAAAGCTACAGTGGAAGGGAAGAAAGGCCAGCAGCTCCAAAGTCAGAACAAGGCGCGCCTCCGTGTCCTCCACAATGTGCACATACAGGTAATCATTTAGTAGTCCTTCATTCACATCGAAAAGAAGCGTATTCATTTTTACATCCATCCCGATTGCCCCCCCGGTACCACCAACAACAGTTTCATCAACAGTATCCATGTTTTTACGTACATTTTTCAAGTTTAGCAAAAATATTTTATAGTTATAATTTCCCATTTCCACATTCCTATGAAGAGAATTATTTTGCATCTCCAGTTGATCCATACCCTGGGGCATACCCTGGGGGCAAGATGCCCATGTCCCCATCTTGGTCTTATCTATGTGTACCTCTACGTAGGTCTTCGTTTTGCACATACTTTCGATAAAAATTTTCCCGTCATAGTGTACAACCTCCTTATTATCCGATGCACACGGAAGAACCCTCTCGTGCTTTATTTCATGTTCTACATCATAGTCATTAGGAGACAATAACGCCTTGTCGTCGGGGTGAGTAAAACAGGTGTGATTCTTTCCTATTTCGATTGTATCGGCATCTTCCAATTTGAAATCCCCTTCCGCCACGTCCATTACCCCCAATTCACTTGCATTCAGCGTGAAATGACTTCGTTCGCTTGCTACAGAGGAACTGCGTGAGGTATGGATCGATTCAGATTGTTCGGATTGGTGGGCTTCCACATCGCTCACTTCGGACAGGTTAGCTTCCACATCACCCCGCTCGGAATGCCTCATCGTGAAATTTCCACTCGCTTGGTTTCCAGACTCCGGCTCATCCACACTCGAATGGAAGTAACATGATGTATTTACACCTAGGTCTTCACACTCTGTGGATGGTTGCTTCTGGTCACAGTTCCCCCTTCCTTGTTCGTCCTTTATCTCACCCACAGCGGGGATGCACTGCAACACATTTTGGATCCTTCTACTCCTCAAGAAATTGTTAAACACAAAATCGTATTCGTAAATTATCATCGGAGGGCCATCCACATGAGTCCTATCCCTGCGAAAAGGCTTCATCATTATGAGAACCGTCCTCCTCGAATAAACCGCTTTACAAAAGTAGGTCATCATAATTGTAAAGTGCTTCCTCATTTTTATTTTAAAGTTTTCTTTATTCAATATTTTTAAATAATACCTTTCCTTGTTTAGTACAACTCGCTCCTTCTGGAACGACTTCATGTACTTCTCATCTATGTCTTTCTCTTTCATTCCCTGCGCACCACACATGTGGTTACATAACTGTGTTGCGTTTCCCCCCTTAAACCTACATTTTACCCTCACTTTGCAGTTGAAGGGGTTAAACAAATTTACATTAAAATTGTACAAACAGCATGAGTTGTACAAGACCAGTTTTTCCTTAATTTTTCTCTTCACTGTATATTTTCCATGGATCCGATAGAGGAAGTCCCCGTGCAAGTTGCTCCTAATGATGGCGTAGCATTCTTGGGATGTATTCACCGTTGGCCTATACTTTAGAACAACCCTATTTACATCCTTATGTTTTACAATATGGAAGTTATTTCTATTGCTTAGGTAAATGCACTTGAGTTCGTGCTTCACCTGGTCCCTTGCGCCTCCATTGTATGGGTTGTCCTTATAAATGGGGGCATCCATATAGTTGTTTGCATTTCCCTTTTGCATTTCCTCCCCCCATTTATCATCATACTCTTCGTAAGCGCGACACATGTCCACAGCCCCTCGGAAATTTTCTTCTATCAAAATGTGTTTTTCCCCCGGTGGACATTTTACCCCCTCTACAATTTGATAATGATAATTACTAGAGGGGGGGGTCTCCATCCCTTCCAACAGATGTACATATCGCTCGTCCTCTTCATTAAACTGAAAGTGCAGGTGTAAGAAGCAGGACTTGGACAAACAGGTGGAGAAATTCCTTACGTCCAGGTGGCTCTTCATCCTGGATAGCAACATCAAGATGTAGTAATTGATTCCTTCATTTTTATTGTAGATAAAAAAGAACCCTATATTATGTGGCCTGTAGGCAATGTCTACTTGAATGTACTTGTTGCAGTAGCTAATGAGATCTTCGAATATTTTTTTTTCAGTTGGGGGAAAGGGCTTATGTTTGTGTTTTAATGTAGCGCCTTGGTTAGGAGACAACTCCCATGGTTCTTTGCCCCCATGGGCAGGTTCATCCCCCCCCGGCGGCCCACACCAATCAGAATCGCCATTATGGGGGTAGTAAAAATTCTGGATGTCCCTCTGGAGGGTTGGATCGTTGTTCTCTCCAGAAGCACTTTCCCCGTTGCCATCCTCATTAAAATAGTTAGGTATCTTCGGAGCGTACTTAATGCTATACACGTAAATGTCATTCTTGGGTATCTGAACCTGTCTCCTCTCAATGTACTCATTCATGTACGCGAGGAGAAAATAATTTTCATTTTCATTTCCATTATTTTTTAAAACAATATCTTTTTTGACTTCCTCTCCTACATTCGTTTCGAGAAATAAAATCTTCAATGGTTTATTCAACTCAACGGTGATGTTTAATTTATACCAGAAGAAGTAGTTAGCAAAGGGAAAGAATGAATCTCCCTTTTTTTCTTCTCCATGACCTGAACGAAGCAACTTGTAATGCTTAAAGATAATACAGCCCATGTATTCTCCTATGTGTGCACTTGTTACGAAGAACGTGTATGTCTTCTTCTGTTTTGGCATCATTTCTATTTTCTTTACACCAAACAGGATGGGCAAATCTGAATAAACCTTAAATTCACAATGGAAATTCAGGTCGTTGTAAATCTCTATCTGTGCCGTTTTTCTCGTTCTATTTAGTAACTTCAAGTGTATGGTATCTTTCGGGTAGGGCTTCATAACGTTTGCCTGTACGTTTATCTTTATCTGTTCCTCTTCGTTGTTTACGTTGTACAGAGTGATGCAACAGGAGCATGTCAACCCGATAATGGAATAACAACTCACTTCAAAGTTCACAGATTCAACTTCTTTTCCTATTTCTATGTATTCTGGACAACTGAAAATGTTGTAACCTACTATCTTATTATTCTCGTCTATTACATCTGAGTACACACGTCTGTACGTTACCACTCCATTGGTGTAGTTATACACAGGAATGGATTTTTTAACCATCTGAAATGCGCTCGTTTTAAACGTAATGGATAACGATTGGCTACTATTTCCATCATTCACACTTGCTATAATTTTGTAAACTTTGTAGAAAGGGTCGCATATCTCCTTCTGCTCCTTGATGTGTAACTTTCGCATCTGTTCATAGGATAACTTACTTTTACCTTGAAGGACATTCCTATGGCTTACTAGAGCGCAGTTGTATTCGAACACTCCATTCGTTTTCTCTGCTATCTCCAGAGTACATGTATAATTGGTCTCCTTCTTCACCAATTCGTACAATTGATCTATGTCTACTCCTTCAGAATATAAAATTTTCTCCATATACTTATTACAATCCAGTGGGCCAAAAGTTGCGAAGCCTTTTTCGATGGATATTTTGTCTTCATTATCACACAGGACAGAAAAAAATTTCCTCCCCTTATGTATATCCTCTAGGTAACCTCTTAAGTAAGACAAAAAGTGCCTCTCGTCCAAATGGTTCAAATTACAAAGGATGAATTTTACACACTTCAGAAACTCCCTATTTACAGGACAAACTTTTAAATGGTAAGAGAAATTGAAAATTTTAGAGTTCATCTTTATAATCTCTTCCTCCTTTACGTTATTTATGTTAAAGGAGCAGTTGACTTTGCATGCCGACACGATATAGTTGGTCTTTTTGTCATTTACATTGAATAGAAGAAAGCAGAAATAACTCCCTTCTGCAAAGGGGCAAAATTGCACTTGTATTTTTTTTCTCTCATTTTGGAGACAAGTGAAGCGGTTTTTGTCAACTAAATGGACACAGCTAAAGTGAGTAGACGTGTCGCTCAAGTGGTTCCTCAAATTGGCATTAACTATCGAACACACAACACATTGGTTGTGCCCCCCCAGATGGTCATCGCCCCACTTATTCACTACATCTGTTTCGAAATTTTCCTTTCCTTTCTCCTCTTTCTTCAAATTCTTCACGTACAGGTGGTACAGGTTTGAATTTACCTCCACCTCCTTCCCCGTATTATTGAACAAATTCAATTCTATACACTTATTTTCGTACACTTTGCCCCTCAAATTAAAACACTTTGTTTCGCTATCATTTAGCATAATATTCAGATGAGATGAATTAGTTGTGCGCACTTTGTTAACCTCGCTCCTAGTTCCTCCGTTGTTTACATTAGCGTTTACGTTATTTCCTTCATTTTTTTCTCCCCTTATGTTCGTTCCTGGGGGAGCCAATTCGATCTTCCCCTTTTCGCCCAGTTCTACCAGCTTAATGCAGATGTATTTCTCGCTGTCCTTTTCGTCCTGCAGGCGATTGCTGCGAAATGGAGGAGGAGGAATGTGCAAATAGAGGTACAAAAATTGTTCATGTGCTACGTTCAGTTAGGTAGACGAGGGGTCCAGCAAAATGCACACAAAAAAATGCAGGCGCTTTTTAGCAGCTAGCTAAAATGAATTTTTTTTTTTTTTTTTTTTTTTTTTTCAAAATGGCTAGCTAAAAAAAGAAAAAGCTTACCTTTCCGAGCGCAGCACCAGGATGGTGTAATTTTCCCCTTGGCTGACCCGACTATCTTCGTCAATCCCCGCGTCCACTTTGTCGGCCCCGTCGGAGGGGCATTGGCAATCTTCCGAGGAGCAGGACGAAACAGAGTAATTGTCCTCAAAGTGTGGTTCTTCTCCGTCACACATATCTCCCTTATGTCTTTTTTTCTTAAAATATGGAAGTTTAATGCTAGTATGGTTGCTATATTTCAACACCTTTTCGTCATATCCCTTGTCTATTTTCAATTTTATTTGTTCTGACTTTAGGGGATCAATGCTCACGTAGTTTCTATCAATTTGGTACTTATTGCAGCCAATGAGAAATACCTCATATTTACATATGTGGCTATTTAAGTTGTACACAGTTATGATCCGTTCGTCTGCCATGGTTTGATCGTCTCCGCAACTCGTTTTTTCGTTCTCCCCATCGATGGGTGCATTGGTCTTTTTTTGGGGTGCCTGTTTCCCCCTGGATGATTGCTGCGCCTTACCCATTGGCTTACTTTTGCCTCCCTTCTTGCTGTTCACCACCTCATCATTTATCCAGCTCAAGTCAACCTTGTAGGCGGGCAAATCGTCCAGCACCAAGTAGTAGCAGGGCAAATATTTCGGCAGGATAAAATACAGGGACGCCAAAAACAGATATATATGCATGTAGTTAAACTGCACGATCACCTGTCTGCTAATTAGGTTACTCAAGTTCATTTCGCTGAGCATTATAAGTAGAACATCAATATTCTGGCTGTAATCCCTTTTGGATTTGCAGTTCAATTTAATTTTTTTTTTAAAGAATAGGTAATAGGGGATGTGAGAAATGATAGTGTACAGGATCATAACTAGGTCCTTCAATTCATGGATGCTTTTTGCCTTTTTTTTCTTTTGGACCTCCTTTTTCTTCCTTTTTATTTCGACCTGAAAGTTGCTTGTGCTCATCTTTGTGTTCTCATGCACCTGACTTGGGACCAGCTCCCCTGAAGCGCTAACATGGTGAGAGTCACTGGGGACGAAACTAGGACTTCCACTGGGGTTTCCTTTTCTACGCGATCCCTCCGGCTTTCCCCGCTCTTGCGTCTCATTTGAATTTCCCTTCGTATAGGACAACTCATCGTCGCTTTTCCTACGGGCCTCCTTAAAGATGTACCGCTTATCCTCCACCTTCGCGTGGTACACATTGTTGTAGTGAAAATAGAGCCACTCGAAAAGGATGCACTCTGCACTTTTGAAGTGGACAATTCCGTTTGGCGCGTCTTTTGTGGTGTCCTTGGAATATTTTATGGTAGACTCCTTAACATCTTCCTTCGTGGATTTTTTCTTAAAAGGTGTGTTCGTTTCTCCTCCCGTTGGAATGTCGTCCCCCTCGATGTTTGTATTCCCTTTGGAACTCTCCAGTTCGTTCTTCCCCTGCACCGTTTCTTGCTTTCCATTTGGTAGTTCCTCTACCCCCCCGGAGTAGCAGAATCTGCTAATTTTGTTGACAATTTTTTTCAGGTCGATAAAATTATTTTCGTAAAAATTGAAGTAGTTGATGGTGCAGGAGGGTTTATCCTTTGTCGTCTTTTTCTTCACATAATTGTAAGCATATTTGTCTTGCCCCCGGGAGGTGCTCTTATCCCTATAGATCAAATTACCATTACGAGTATTCAGAGATGATTTCGCCACATTTCGTGTACCGGTACCACCTCTATTAACGTGCAGTTTTGTTAGGGTGCTAGCCTCCTTCCTCCTGGATCTACCCTTTTTACCATTTAAAAATGACCCATGCTTGTTCACCTCCATGTCTTCTGTATCTAGAATTACAAGGTAGCTAATTTTATACATTTTTATATTTTCGTTCAGCTTGTTTTCTATACTATACAATTTAATCCCACGCAGGTTCGTCAAGGAGCTCATATTTATTGCGCCAAACATTTTCCTGTTTAGTACTTCCAGGAAGATGGTAACCCAAGAGTAACTGAAAAGCCTTACGTGCGTTTTAAAGATTTTCTCAAAGTAGAATACCTTTTTATTTCCATTTAACAAAAACGATTCGAAGTTTTTAATAGAGAGATTTTCTGTGTTATCTTCATAGTGCTTCTCTTCAACGTGGAAGTAGTCGGGCACTTTGTCCAAAACGTGGAAAAGGTACAAATCCGCTGGTAACAAATTTTCGTAAATGATGTGATCCAGTGGAATATATTCCTGTCGAAAGGGGGGTGATAAAAGTAGGCATTCAAAAAAGTGAACTAAGGGGAGGAGGAATGGACTAATAGGGTATAACGAAGGGAGGAGAGCCTCAAAATTGCATTACCTCCTCTTTTAAGGATTTCCAAAGCGTCTGCACATTTTTCGTAAACATTTCATCCAACAAGTCTTCTCTCTTCATATCCTTCACCACCACAGTTGGACGCTTCTTCAGTTCGACAATAATGTTTTGCAGATTTCTGTTTGGATAGATGGAAGAAAAGAGGTCCAATAGAAGGTCCAAAAAGAAGAGAAACAAATCGTTTGTGCTTTCAATCACCTGGGGGAAGTAACTTTTGCGTAACATAATTCTTTGGATAAACACGAAAAGGTAATCTCCAATAATTTCTCTAAGTGGGTACACGCCCTCCTCTTCCTCATTGTAGTACACGTTTCTTATATTATTAATTTTTAATCCCTTATATATATTATTTCCATTAGTACTACCCTTTTTTACTTCCTCCATATTTTTACAAAAGAAGGAGAAAAGTTCGTTCTGTTTGTCAAATTGGATGTCTGTTGTGTTCATATGCTGTTGTAGACTGCTGTCCATGATTATGCCTTCTGTGGGTTTCCCTGCAGGGTAGGTACCTTTGGAGGCTCCTTTGGGGCTGTTTTCAGGGGGTAGGTAATCGTCCATATGGTGCATCTGTTTGGGGATTCCTTCGCCGACCACTTCGCCGACCACTTCGCCGATCACTTCGCCGACCACTTCGCCGATCACTTCGCCGACCACTTCGCCGATCACTTCGCCGACCACTTCGCCGATCACTTCGCCGACCACTTCGTCGATCACTTCGCCTGTCTCTTCGATGGACGACATGACGGACGAACTGGTGGCCGCCTTCTCCAATAGGAAATCAATTCCTTCGTCGATGTTCACGAAAAGGGGAATAGTGTACTGGTGATAATCCATCACGGTAAAGACAATGTGAGACTTGAACTTCAAGGACTTGGTTGCTTTGCACTTCAACGACATGCGCAGCTTCTTGACCTGTTCGTTTATTTCATTTCCGTTGATGAAGTCTAGGGAGATGGAAAAACATTCTGCGTGCAGGTTCTTGAAATGGTAATCTACCCTGACGTAGTTGTACCCATGGTTGTATATGTCAAAAGGGAAAGAACAATAATCATTCAGTTTGTTGTGAATTATGTTTATGTATGTTACGTCGAACTGGAGCTTCGGAATGTCGCAACATATGAGCATGTAGAGGGAGAAACGGACCTCGCGCTCTGCTTCTTCCTTCTGCGCTGGTTCCGCTTCTCCAACCAAATTGCTGAGCATGTCACTGGCATCGTTTCTGGCATCGTCACTGGCATGGTTACTGACATCGTTTCTGGCATCGTTTCTGGCATCGTTACTGGCATCGTTACTGGCATCGTTGCCACCGTCGATGCATCCCGCATTTTGGTCGCTGAAGATGGAGGAAGAGATGTCTAACACGTCCACATACCTTCCGCAAAGTTTGAAGCCACTTAACGTTATGTCCACAGTCGTTTCTTCGTTCGGTTGTAGAATGCCTCGGTGCCTGCTGGGGTACACTTGGTATTGGCGCTCCCAGATGGGTTCATCCGTTTGGTGCGATTTCGATGAGCCTCTCGATTTGACGCTATCCATTCTCTTCGACTTCCCCATCCCTCCCTTCCGTTCAGTAAACTCTGGCACACCCCTGTGAACGTTTGTAACCACGTGGATTTCCCTGCGCTTCTCCTCATCCAAGCGGATTGCCCACTGGACAGGTTGACTGAATACATTTCTAATTGTTATTCTCTTCGTCTTCTCCTTAGAAAAGTATGATATGTATGCTTCGTCAGCCTGGTGGGGGATCAAATCCGTGAAGTGCAGAAACGAGGGAGCTACATCCAGGTGTCCTTCCTCAATGTCTATTTTTATTAACTCCTCCGTTATGTCGTATGTAACTCTGTTATGGTGGAGCAAATCCTGGAAAGCAATTTCTTTCCTTATCGCTTTGGAAGAGTAGCATTGAATGCACAAGGGGAGAAAACATTTGGATGGCACCACAACTCTGTACATGGATTTTACTTCTCCTCTATCCTTAAGGAGAATTTGCCCTTTATTTTGGTACAATACAGATATCGAATTGTGAAGCTTCAAGAAATTGTTGTAATGGTACTTAGCACATTCATCTGTTAGGAGGTCATCGTATTCTTCGCTGTAAATCCTTTGCACTGTTACTACATCTTCCATTTTATTTGCATCCTTGTATTCTTTGCTGATACATTTAGAAAAGGTCGTTTCTTTTTTGTTTCCCATTTGGACATTTAGGAAATCCACAGATGATGTGTCTACAAGGATAGTTTCATCACATGATCCTCTGTTCAATATTTTCACTTCATAGCATTTCAGCTCTCCTCTTCTTTGTTGGATGTGGATCCCTTCACAGATGAGGACATTGGAGGGGGTGCCCTGCGGTACAGAGGGAGGGAATTTATTTTGGTTCATGTGATAAAATGGATCTTTTGCATTCATAACTTGGGAAATAAAATTATCTCCATCATATATAGGCATATCTGTACCCCTCTTCACATGAACGAAGTTTTTATTTTTCTCACCTTAACATTCAGGGGGAGAATCAACTGAGGCGCCCCCCTAACGGTCAGTACAATTTTGTCTTTTATTTTTTTGCCTTCCTTTAAATTGAGCAGGACAGATATTTTGACTTTCTCATTTTTCTTTACGTAGTTATACTTGGAAAGTAAACTGACACAATCTGGTTTGTAGTTGCATCGGAATACCACTGGGGAGTCTCCTGTAGGGGGTGGTGTGTAGAGAACAAGGTGCGTGTGGGGGTATGGGGGGGAGGCGGCAGGAGAGAGTAGACACCGGAGAAGGTGACATTCACAGACGGAAAAAAGAAATGGTTTATCTAGTATGATAAGAGAATGTTCATCCATCTGTAAAAAGGAGGATACGCCTCCCACATATATGGAGATGCACTTTCGAAAGGACACTTCACGCATGGTTTCAGCATGCACCGGTAGAGATGAATTCAGTCCAGGGGGTGGTACCTACCCGTGTTGATTAGGAAAAACTCTTTCACATAATTTCTGTTTAGGAGGATGTTTTCAAAGTTAAGCTCGGTGGGGGTGACTCTGTAAGAGCACTTGTTGGCGATAAATTTGCATTTTAAGCTGCGGAGTGGGAAGGGAGGAAGACGATGGGAATTTCCATGTGATGTATAATCTGGGTGGTAGATGATTTGGGAAGCAGTTCACTTCCCGTACGGGAACGCACCTTTTGTAGAGCCTGCTCCCGTCCAAGTACAGCCGAATGGTCTCAGACACACTGGTGGCACTTTCCGTGGCGACAAAATTGAGGGGGACTATTTTGTGCGAATTAGGAGGTACCTAAAGTGAGCACGAATGGGGGGTGGCTGGACATGTGAGAACGCGGTGTAGTTGAGAAGGGGAGATAAAAACGCTGCCCCAAAATTCACCACTGTGATGCATCGTTATAATGCACCTCGTGAAAAGGCTTACCAAGATCTCCGAATCCAACGCAATATGTGCCTGGTTGCAAACCATCCCCACGTTGAGGGGAACGTTGAAGGGGTTGTACAAAACCAGGTGGCGCTCACAGACCATCTCGACGTCCTCGTCGTGGAAGCGAAAGTAGACTGTGGTCGGATTGACAAGCACATTTAGGAAGACGAGAGTTGCCCCGAGAGTCACCTCTCTCTTATGTGAATCATTAATCATTAAGGAAATTTTCTCTTCAAACATTTTGAGGAGAAAAAAGTCGTTATGCAAGTCGGCACATGAACCTGTGATTATGTCTTCCCCAAAAAAGGAAGTAGAAACTCCAGTTTGACTACCAATTTTACCACTGTTGAGACAAATATCATTGCAGTTTTTATCATCTTGGTGAACTTCTTCCTCCCTGGAAACACATTTTATGTTAAGCTTTACATTTCTCATTTTGTGAGAATCTCTTCCCACTAGTAAGATCTTCTCTCCATCAGTCGTGATGTTATCACCATGAGTGAGGGCCACTTTTACGTTGCAGTGTTTGTTTCGGTTAAAGACGACAAACTTTCTCGTGTAATCTGCTCCAAGAAATATATACCCATATTGGATCATCCTTACGAATTCTACTTTATTGAGTTCCTCCTCGTCTAGCATGTCAAACTGCATCAAGTAGGGTTCTTCTTCTTCTCCTCCTTGCGCACGTTCCTCATTTTTTATTTTCAAATTTTTCGTCTTCATTTGTATGTATTTCTTCCTCTCTTGTTCGTAGACTCCCTTATTGATATATGTGTTGGAGATTCGCTCCACGGGGGGATCATTGACGTATATAAATTTGTCCTTTAAAATTTTGGAGAGTCTGTCTTTCCCCTTCACCATTTGTTCACTTGTATCAGGGGAGGCTGCACTTGGACTCGCATTCTGGATTGACTCCTCCCCCTTCTTTCTCTTCTCATACATGAGCTTCAAAACATCATTGTATTTTTTTTTATTTTTTTTTAAAAAGTTTATGAATCTCTCGTTGTATTTATATTTGTCTAGCTTTCCATCCAGTTGGTAAAAATTCCTATCCACCCTTTCAAGTTCTAGGTTTTTGAGTATTTGTTCATATACCTCATCATGGTTCTGTTTAATCTTACCATGCGTCTCATTCCTTCTAAATGGCTCTGCTTTCAGGTTAAGCAAAATGGAGGATGATCCTTTCCGTAATGCGTTACTTGAAATGATGTTCCCCCTGACCAGAAGGACGATGAAATATAAATTGTTGCAAAAATATAGATACATGTAGTCGTCCATCATTTTGACACTATCACATTGGAGTTTTAAGGATAAGACTACTTTCCCCTGGGGAGAGATTACCCCCTCGCTCTTGCTCAATGTTAAATAGGGGATCTTCGAAAGGGTATAATTAAGCTTCATAAATTTATTTCTGTTTTTTAACTCGATGATGAGCGTTTTTCCCTCGTTGGGGGTTATGGTGTCATAGTTGAGAAGGTAGGTGCTAGGTAGGATGCAGGGGAAGGTGAGGCAGAATGCCAAGCAGATTTTAACTTCCTCGTCGAGCGTGTGAGCGCCCTCAAGGGTAGCGCTATGCACCTGTTCCGTTGCGCTGTGATTCTGCTTGGTAGCGCTGTGAATATGCTTTGTTCCGCTATGCACCTGCTTTGTTGTGCTATGCACCTGTTTCGTTGCGCTATCCCCCTGACCGGTTTCACGGTGCGATCTCCCCACCCGCAGCGACAACTCCACCACCACGGGGAAGTTCAGCAGGTAGGATGTGTCCCTGCTCAGTCTGTGCAAAAGGTCGGTGTCACACTTGGAATAAACCTCAAATGAGATTTCCTGATATGATAGCTTTTCAATTGGGTATCCTTGGACCCTGGAGAAGGTGATGCCTATGTGTTCCTCTCCCTTTAGCCTCTTCTTCGTGATGGAGAACAGTTTTTCCTTTTCCTTTTTTTCTCCTTCGCTTAAGTGTTCTTCCTCCTGGAGGTACACATCTGCGATTTGAAAGTGGTGCATTGGATACCAAATGGGGAAGAAATCAATGATGAAGACACATTCCATAAAATGTCATTAGTATGATATGTGTGTATGTGTGTATGGGTTATTTGTCTAACGGTGTAAATCGGCGTGGTGTTGTTTACCTGGACATATCCGGCTCAGGTCCAAACCCTTGGCTACCGCATACGCTTCAAGATCCTCCTTAGAGTAAAACACATTGACAGCATCTACCTGGGGGATGCAAAATATAGCGTAGTTGTTTTCATTCTTTATTTTCCCTTGGTACTTTTTCCTACTCCCATAGTACAAGCAGTGAAGATTCACCAAATTCGTTTTTTCATTGTTGAAGAGGAAGGAAGTATGGCTGCTGGTGAAAATAGCAAAAATGGTGATTTTTCTCTGTTTCTCCACGAAGTAGCTATGTTGGTTCGAAATTACTCTGTACTCTTTGTGCATTTTCCCCTCCGCCATGCTGCTGATGGAGATGTTGATGATTTTCGTTTCTCCAACGTCCAGGTCGAGGGAAGACTGATCAAGTTGAATCATCATGTCTTCAGAGCGATATTTACGGAGGTGAAATTTGCCTGAGTTTTTCCTGCTCTGTGCACACTCCGCCTGTTGATCATCTGCGCATTCGTCTGAACATTCCCTTGGCGAATCGTCCAGGGAGAGAGTAAACGTGCCCCTCCTCGTGCCGACATTCTTCACCCTCAGCGCAAACTGGTACGCCCGATTGGCGTTGCAAACTCCAAAGTTGATTACATCATCGTAGGCAAACACAGGTATACTCTTCTTTATATAGATTGGGATATTCAGCGTTGTATATTCACTGCGTATAGTAACGTACGAAGTGGACTCCACGTTATTAACTACATCCAAGATGTTGTCTGTTTGTACAAATTTGCTAGTTTTAAAATTCACATCAGCGAAGGAGAACTCAATGAATATTTGTTCACTCGTCCCTGGAGCCAACTTTTTATTTTTTATTCCCTTAATTTTAAGATATTTCGAATCCGGTTCGCATATTTTGATGTTCTGAGTTTTTGTGCAAATGTTTTTTATTTTCAATCGCTTCCTTTTTATTACATTTTTTTTATTCTCAAGGAAAGTCTCCACATTGTCTGTGCACTCGTATAGAAACTCAAGAAATTTGGGCTCCACATCCACCAGGTCGAACTTGTTTTGCACTTCCCTCGACATGGTCGTCACTTAGGGGGAGGGGGGCGCGAGGGGAGTGGTATTAGACAGAACAAGTGGGTAACGAATCGAATAGAATACACAGTTATCGTGCCGAATCGAATACACCGCTATCATGTCGAATGACACACACACCTTTATCGGGTTCACAATACTCACATTCGTAGCGACATCACCGAGACAAAGAACCAGAGGGGTCCTCACCCCTTATGTGTGCTCTTCAAAAGAGGAACCAAACTAGACATTATCCTTCATTAATCAGGTTTATCTCATTTTTCCTTTTTCACCTCTTTTTATTCTTTGCAAACGATATTGTATTCTTGCAAAGCACTTCAAGTTTGTATGTGTGCACATAAGAAGGGGTGAAAAAAAAAAAAAAAAAAAAAAAAAAAAAAAAAAAAATATAGAGAGGCGTGTGGCGATGCGAAGTGAGGGGGTGGACCTAACTGTGGTTTCCTCTCTCAGTGCAGAAAGCCTTTTCGCCCCGGGGGATAAAAAGATGCGCAAAGCCGTGCATCCACACTTCTCTGCGCGAGTGTGCAGTGTGGAGACGATATTCCCCTTGGGTAAGCCATGCGGCGCGCGGGCCTTTCCCCAACGCTCTCGCGAAAAAAAAAAAAAATAATAAAATAAAATAATGAAATAAAATATATAAAAAGGTAAAGTTTAAAATAAAAGTTAACACACAGCGTACAGCATACTTAACCGGTGAACCCTGAATCGTTAGCCTCAACTACGGAGAGACGTGGACATAGACAGGGATCCGCACAGTGTCATCGCCCTTAGGGGAATTCTTGTACCTCAGTGAGATGTTCACGAACCCGAACCACTCACCCTCTTTTTTCCCATCAATTTGTAGGTATATAGAATACTTGGAGCTTACGCAAAATAATTTGTCCTTAAAAATGGCAAGGATGGGAAGGTCCTCATCTATAAGCACATCGACAGATATGTTAAACTTTGTATGATTATAAATCTCCATTTTATACTTTTTGTTTTCTTCTTTTCGAACTACTCCAAAGTTGATCCATGCGTTTTCCTTTATTTTCCAGTGCTTTTTTTTGTAGCAGTAATTTTTAAATATATAATCTAGTAGGTATGGGCTGAGAAGGGGAGGTGATCCTTTCTTGCTTTCATCCTGGGGGTTACTTGTACAGTTGAGGTCGCTTTCTAATTCGGTCGTGTCTACAAAATTTGTCAGATTGTAGATGCCCTCATCTACGTTACTCTCCCCGGATTGCTCTTCTCCCGTAGGTGGATGCTTCTCCCCCCGTGTACACGCCTCCTTCAACTTCACCAAGTCTTCCCCTTTTTGATTTAAAATTTTGTTAACATTGTAGAAGGAAAATTTGTGGCAAAAAATCTTTCTCCTTCTGTATTCCTCAATTTCCTTCCTGCTCTTAAAATTTTGAAAAAATGTTAAGTACTTATCCTTGTATATATTCTTCAACGTTTCGATTGTTTTTTTTTTCTCATACAAGTTGAGAAAGAAGAAAAAGCTCCTCAGTTTTTTTATGTCGTCTGAGAGCGATTTTATTTTCCGTGAACTTGTTTTTATTATATAAATTAATACGTACAGGAAGACAAAAAAATTCACTTTTCTGAACATGATGGCGTTTTTTCTTTCGTGGCATTTTGCATAAATGTACTCCTTTAAGTTGTGTACTTCCTGACATGCGCGTGGGGGATTCTCCTCCCTTTCTGATGCATCAGCTTCTCTCACGTTGTCTTCTTCCTTCCCCCCAATAGGGGTGATGTCGTCCCCCTTTTGTGTCTTTTCCTTTTTTTTTTCGATTACTTCTTCCGTGTGTACATCGCTTTTGTTGCTCTTCATTTGTTCCCTCCCTTTGCCTGGTTGGGTTGCTCCCGGTAGGATCGCTTGACCTGGCGTGTGTGTACCCTGCGTCCCGTTAACCCCGCCCGGGATGTCCTTCACAAATGTCACATCAATCTTATGCTTGTACCGCTCAAAAAGGTTTACGTCAACCTTGTCCAGGTAGTTCACCGTGAGTATCCATATCAATTCACATTCCTTTTTAGAGTTGAGAAATGTTTTTATTATTTTCAAATCTTCACAAAGGTTGATAATATCGAACATAGAAATGCAGTTCGCGTAGAGATTTACATCTCGGAACAGATCAATCTTCTCGTTTGCAGCTCCGTTTTGAATGTTCTCCACATCTTCCTTTAACTTATCAAATAAATTTACATAAAAATTGTATAGGATTTTTACCGTTCCTAGTACTTTCGATGATTTCCTCTCTTTCACCACGTCGCTTTCTTCTGTGTGCACGATCAAAGTGTTCTTTCCATTTGGGTGGGTAGTGGACCTCTCGGTGTGTGTTTCCTCTTCGTTCTTTCCATCTCCTTGACACTTCTCCCCCACTTTGTGTGTATTTTCCTCCTTTTCTGTGTATTTTAGTTCTTTCCCATTTTGGTTTGCTCCACCTGGAGTTGATTTTCCCTTTCCTATTTCTTTTGCGGTTTCTTTGGGATTGCCTTTATCCTTGGGTCCCCTTTTTTCCTTTTCATTTTTGACCGAGTTGGAATTTGTTGACTCTCCTTTGGTTGTCTCTCCATTTTTTCCCCACTGGGTTTCCTTTTTTTTTTTTCTTCCTTTCTTGTCGATTTTGTTTTCCTCCTTCTGGAGAGCACAACCATGGTCCCAATCCGAGTCACTCTCCGAACTACCGTTACCAAGATTTTCCTCCTCCTCATACTTCACATGCTCGTAAATCACTATTTTTACATTTTTGTTTATCAACTCATCTTCGTTTTTCTTGCAGGCATTTAAAAAGGCCTTGTATATTTCGCTCCCTTCAGGTGCAGCTCCAGATACATCTTCCCTTTTTTTGATCCGAATAACATCGCTTAAAGGTTTGAACGCCGGGGCCTTCATTCTTTTCTCGCCGGAGCAGATCAACCAACTAATGATTAAACAAGAAAAGAGAGGAATTTTCCTTTAATCATTGTGGAGAGCCTGCCGAGTGGCATAAAGTCATGTCGTTTTTTTTTTTTTTTTTTTTTGCGGGGCAAGACGCGCAATATGTTCGTGTCTCTCCTTTTACACTACCGTGGCGCCTTCAAAAATGGAAAAGTGCCCAGCCCAATTTACAAAAATGAAAACACCATAAGCAGAGATACCCAGAAGCAGTCTTAATGTTAGACACACTGTACTCCTGAAGCTTACCCAACGGAAGATCCATTTTTGGACACAGGAAAAAAAAATCGCTTTTTTTTTTTTTTTTTGCGAGAATACCCCGTTCTCCACGCGAGGAAAAAAAAAAAAAAAAAAAAAAAAAAAAAATCGTTTCTCCGCCTTGCTCTTATTTTACGTGATAGTACATCCGTGAAACCTTTGTGCCTTAGCTCCGTCCCTCCAAATTTTCACCCCACGAGTATCCACTTAGAAACGTGGCTGTTATTAAGACATTCGAAAGGAATGACCACAAATCCATTATGTAGACGGGAAGCAAATGCCCGTAAGCCTTTCGACTTTTTTCCACACGCGCCTTTTTCGCTTCATATTATGTAATATTTTTCTATCTCCCGAGCCCCCATAGGAGTGGTGTGTTCAGATACAAATCAACCTTACACAGGATACTCCCCTCGATGGATAACCCCCATGGTGTCATCTTCGCATACATGTAACTACATGTGTAGCAAAATTCGTTTTACAATTTGTTGGCATCATTTAATAACTTTTTTTTTTTCCTTATTCGGCTCGAACATGTGTTAACTTCGTGCTACACATAAATGTTGCTAACACCCTGGATGGTGTGGAGAAACCGCATCATGTTGGCTTCCATTTTTGAGAACCAAATGGGGAATGACATAATGGAACGCTAACCAACCAGGATGGAGGATGAACAAATGCATAAGTGGTGGGCATCCCTTCAAGGGACACAAATCACCAATAGTTACACACAAATCGGTAGCGTGGAGGAAAGGTGCGGTCATGAAACGTGTAGGAGGAAGCGCTTTCCAGCCGATGTGCCTTCCCCCCTGTGTTTTCACGAAAGGTAGAAAAGAAAAACCATCGGTTATGTGTTGACGTGGAGAAATGTGCAACAATCAAGGCGTGGTAGAAAAAAACAAACAAAATCATCGCCGGTTATCATCGTCCATCAGCACTATGGAACAGTTTCGCACTCCGAAAGGATCCTCTTCCTTCATCCTCACCAAGTCCGTTTTGGAAACGATTGGCCAAGGAAAATTTCCATAACCCGGCGCAAAGCCCCCACTTCCAGCACAATACTGCACTGAATTGAGGGGGCTCACCTATTAAAAAAAAAAAAATAGCCCCCATTTTATAATTCACACTTCCAGGAAAAAAAAAAAAAAAAAAAATAAAATAAAAAATAAACTAGCAATAAATAGAAAATAAATATATGGTAAGTATATGCACGGTGAGGGGCCATTCCAACTGGAAAGGTAACCCATAGTTCGAGCGAAAACGCAGGAACGTACAAACAGAGGACTACAATAATAATATGCTTTAATACGCACAGGAAGAGGAAAATTCCCTTGACAAAAAGAATAATAAAATAACTAAAGCACGTTCTCCCAAATTTCAATCAAATGACGTAAGCAACAATGAACACCTAATTGAGGACATGGGGAAAAAAAAAAAAAAAAAAAAATTCGACTTCAGCAAAATTATTAAAATCAATCTGTGCAGCGGATGGTAAGGGGGCGTCCCGAATGGAAGATCCACCTACAACCCCTAGCTGTGCTCGAAGTAGATAAACAAGGGTGATTAGATCAGTGACGTCGTCTACGGATATGTGTATGTATCTAGGGACATGGACAGTACGAGCGTTAGGCCGCTTGAAGTAGACGCTATACGCACCTCACAGGGGCGAGCATAGCAGGCCACGTGGGGAGAAAAAAAATAAACGAACTAATTTTACATTTATGCTAAGACACAATCGCAGGAAGTTTCTCATAATTACGAACGACCGTTTTGTAAGAGGCATGAAAAGTGAAAGGAGAGTTATCCCCGTTTTTACGCGACGAAGAGAAAAAAGGCCAACTTAACTTTAGAGCCCTTCTTAATATACTGCGAAATGGAAGACAGGGGACCCCCCAAAGGGGGGAAATATCACCACCACGATGGTAGGGGTGATGGAAAAAATCGACAGGACCGCCACGATCATAACAGGTATGATTATAATCATCGTGATCATAATCATCGTGATCATAACCGTCGTGATCATAACCGTCGTGACCAGGGTGGCAACAGACACTCCTACTGCGGGGACGAACCTCAAAACGGTGAGGACAACCCAGTGGAAACGCGGTACAATAGCGAAATGGCCAAGCGCAATGAACAGAAAAGAGACCAGTTTGAAAAATCACGTTATCATTACTATAATAGGCGAGCTGACGAAAATAGCTATTTTGGTGAGTCACAGCAGGTTGGTAAGACAAGCGATAAAAGGAAGAATCCTTCGGACAGAACAGACCACCATAGTTATAGCACTGGTAAAAGGACAAGGGAAGGAGCCAATCAGGAGGAGGAAGAATGTGTAAGCACCAGGAACAAGAACCATGTGAAAAGTTTTAAAACTGAAGGAGAACACAACACACATGAAAAGGCTAGCAGTGATGAAGGGGGAAGGGGGAGAGAGAGAATGAATAGGGGGAAAAGCCATGAGAGGCATCTCCACCAATGTAAGGACAGCGTGGATGAGAAGGACGAACGAGGAGACTGGGACGAATGCGAAAGCGAGGAATTTGGGAGTGATATAGAAGGGAGTGAGGAAGAGCAAAGTGACGGGGAAGGAAGCGATAGACCCCCCAGTGACGGTGAGGCGATCAAAGAGCAGGGGTTGTTGTATGGATGTCGGAGCGTGAAAAACTACAGGCGATTGAACAAAATAAGCGAAGGGACATACGGAGCAGTATTCCGGGCACAGAATAAAAAGACGAAGAAGATAGTGGCGCTGAAACAGTTGAAGGACTTTTCAAGCATGCGTCACGAAGGATTTGCAATAACATCCCTTCGAGAAATAAGCATACTGCTCCAAATGTACCATGAAAATATTTTATCAGTAAAGGAAGTAGTGATAGGCAAACACCTAAATGACATTTACCTAGTGATGGAATATGTAGAACATGAATTGAAAATGCTCTTGGACAACAAAACCCCTGGCTTCACCATCTCGGAACTGAAGTGTCTACTGAAGCAACTACTCAGCGGTGTTGATTATCTGCACACCAACTGGGTCATGCACAGAGATTTAAAAACGACTAATCTGTTGTATAGTAATAAAGGTGTCCTAAAAATTTGCGACTTTGGAATGGCCAGAAAATTTGGCCATATAAATAATCATAACATCACAAAGAATGTCGTAACGTTGTGGTATAGAGCCCCAGAACTGCTATTAGGAGAACGGTGCTATACAAATAAAATAGACATATGGAGTGTTGGTTGCATTTTTGCTGAAATGATTCTCAAGAAGCCATTATTTATTGGGGAAAACGAAATTGATCAGATTTTAAAAATATTAAATTTGTTAGGTCTCCCAGATAGGGAAGACTACCCCGAATTTTATGAATACTCTTTTATTTCGAAAAATAAAGAACTTTTTAAAAAAAAAAAAATCAAAATGAACGTCAACAAAATACGCTCCCATTTTCCCAATGTTGCCAACCAGTTCTCAGGCCTATACTTATCAGACACTGGACTAGACTTACTACAACAGTTGTTACATTTTAATCCGAAAAATAGGATCTCCGCGGCCGACGCTCTAAAACATCCTTACTTTAAGGAATTTCCCAAACCCTTGGATATTCGCGATATGCCCATTATCCCAGACACCAATAAGGTCATTCGGTCCAAAAAGATTGCTAGCCAGTATAAGATCGTCGACCAGAATAATATACGCTTCCATTCGTAAAAAAAAAAAAAAAAAAAAAAAAATAGCTAAAAAAAGGCGAACTAGCCAAAGTTGCGCTACTTTTACCTGAACGGTTCATAAAAGAAATGTGTAATTTCTCACTGCATATATGAAGGGAAATAATTTTCCAAAGCGTAATTTTTTTTTTTGTTGTTTATTTTTTCTCCGAATGTGTGAATGCGTATGTGAATACGTGTATGTATACCCCTGTATGCGCAGGTAGTTTTGGCCTTTTTTTTTTTTTTTTTTTTTTTTGTATCCCCCAAACAGAGTTTTCCATTCCTTTTTTCCCCATGTAGACCATTTGTTCAACTTGTCGCCAATTTGTAGTGACCCTATGTCGTCCGAAACGCTCGTCACTTTGATGAACACGTAGGTATACCCTCACACGTACGTGCATGTGTAAGCGGAAATGACAAAAAGACACGTCACTCTGCAGATGAAACTGTTTTGGCGTAGTGCTGTGTCGATCGCGTGAGGTGCTACTTTTTTTTTTTTTTTTTTTTTTTTTAAAGTGGCAAAAGAATAGGAAAAAGAAGCGCACCAATAGTGAACTTCATCAACATGTTGACATGTTGGTGATGCTCCTAATTAGGAGCGTGAAAAATATCACAATTTTGCGTCAAAAACGTGGTCGATTTTTATCCTCATACAATTGTTGCGATTCGTCCCGTTGTATGAGTATAGCATACTCGTGCATTTATTATTCAGTCGATGGCATGTGCAAGGTACATCTTCATTATGGAAAAGCCTGTGGGGATTGTTCTCCGCCCAAGAACCTACCCATGTATGATCAGTTAATTCGTTGCATCTCTCGTGAATGGCATCCCCCATGTTGTCGTCATATATGTGAATTTTGCCGAGACTTTCTTTTCCCTTTAATTTTGAATGGGCGTTATATAAGTAGTCTAAGGTGCTACGCTGGGGGTCCTTGTCTTGGTGATTCTTGATCCCATTGAGCAGTTCTGCAGGAGCATACATGCCTATGTTCACATACACGCCCTGCCGCGGTGGCCTACCGTCCGAATGTCCACCCCTCAAACTTTTCTTACAAGCATTGCGATTATGTTGCGTCTTATTTGATGCACTCACGTGGATTTGCTCATTTTTTCCCATCTGATCGGAATAATATTGTAGGTGACTGTTCAATCCATTAACTGCGTATGTTGCACTTGTGTCGTATGTCACGCCGGATTTGTTGATATGACTTAGATTTCCACAGTGGGGAAATCTATCCCTGAAGTTTTGGTTCTGCACGAGTTCTTTAGCAAAGACATGATCCGCCTGTTCGCCTTGCATACTACCCCCCGTGCGATTTTTCCCCATCACACTTTTGCATAGAAACTGTCTCATATCATCATAGCGTTTAATCCTTTCTGCACTATTCAGGTGACGTGTTCTACATCTTTTGGCCTTTAAATCCGGCCCCACGGAGGAAGTAGAAGCATTGGAAAGACCGTTGGACATGATCACGACACTTCTGCTTGTTTCATCTGGAGCATGCTGGTGTGCATTCTCCCAAGCGACTTGTTTCTTAATAAATGCCAAATGTGCCTCATCATCTTGGTTCTTCAAAACAGAACAATCTTTGCATATATACGTTTTAATTTTGCTGATGTTGTTGTAGCAACAGAGACTGTCCTGCACATCTTGATAGCTTTCGCAACAACAGCAGAGGGTTTTGTTTTCCCCTTGCTGTTTTCCGAGGTTGACATCCTGGGAAGGTTGGGAAGTGAAGTAATGAAACATGATGATGCTTGATAAAAACCGAATAAGGGAGGGGAGGTGGTAATTTAGATCAGGGCGTCTTACACCATGTCTGATCCTCCTTTTTATTTTCCCCCTTGTCACTTATTCCTTCATGATTACCCTCGCCTTGAGTGGAGAAACAAGTTCCACTTTTCCTGCAATGTTCAAGGAGCACATAGTGAAAAGTGGAGACTGCAAATATTTTTTGTCCGATTGGTTTGCACATGAGAGGGACCCCACTAATAAATATCCCCCCCCCCCCCTTTGGCTTACCTTCATTACGTCTTAATAGATTCATCAGCTTATTTTTAATCCCCTTGGAGGCGTTCCTATGTATGTGCGGCTTCAGTCTTAAATCCACACCGTGTAATTTGAGCTGCGAGTCGATTGCGGTGATTCCAAGGACGGAAAAAAAAAAAAAAAAAAAAAAAAAGAAAAATCATCATTACCATTTTGCATGCACTATTTTATAGAAAAATGAATGGAAGAACAAGATGGGGTTTCAAAAAAACACGCGAAGAAATCCCTTTACTTATTTTAATTTTACAGTTAGCATGCCTGACAGAGTTACGAAACTGATATAGATTCTTTCAATTTTTAAGTATACTATTTCTATGTCTATGTTTTTGCTCTTAGGTAAGGTTTGAGTGAAAGGAAAAAGGCATAATCTCACTATAATGGATCCTTACAAGATGGGATAGACACATCTTTGCAGGTGGTTCCGTCAACGGTATATAACCACCCCGCATGAGGATGCTCAAAACGGTGCTATTAAAGGTAGCAGTAAATGGAATAACCTTTAAAAATTGATTAATTTCGTCGTTTTTTATTATGATGTTTCTTATTTCAATTCCTGCATTCATATTCATGGTTATGAAATTCTTGTCGCATGCTGCAAGTGTGTAGGTTGAAGGGGGTGCAGTGGTAGGGTAGAGCAAGACAGGGCCAGTGTATTCTATCTAGCCGATCGTTTGTTGGACTCCTTTTCGCCTTATTTCGCACGACTCAAATTGGTTTATTTCATGTTTGTGCTCTCTCCCACTTGTGGTGCCATTTGGACATACGTTCAAAGTACTTCCCTAGCAACATCTTCAGAATGATGTCTATCATTTTAGTGGAAAAAATGAACAAGGAGGGATTCACAAGGAAGTTAACGCCCTTAGCATGTTCCAAAAGTGGGGAGGAGGGGCATACACAATCAGGTATGGAGGAGCAGAATGATCTGTCACGGCTTTTTTTTTTTTTTTTTTTTTCCTTTTTCCACACTTAAGTCGACATTTTTTTCGTTAAGCAGGTTTGGAACGAAAAAAAAAATGGTATGCAAACATGCATATACCAACGTTCATGTATATCCTTATACATACTTAATTTGAAAAATTCCAAAAAATATATTAACAACATAAAGGGGGAATTTAAAGTCTTTTCGATTGATGCCCAAGAGGAGGATGTTTTAAGAGCACTTTCAAGGCATCCCTCTTATGCGTATTTTTTTTTTTTTTTTCATTCTTCACAATTTATAAAATACACACAAATGGCCCAAAAAAAAAAAAAAAAAAAGAAATACGCATAAGAGTGATATTAAGCAAATTTGTCTATTTTTTTTTTTTTTTTTTTTTTTAAGCCTGCTCTTTCCATCCTTATAGTTTAAACTTATACGAGATGATTAATCAGCTGAGTCTGATAAAAGGTCCACAAAAAAAAAAAAAAAAAAAAAAAAAAAACTAAAGGGGTTAATTTGGGAAGGTCAATACAAACGAGGAATTCTTTTTTCAATTGTCTCTCTCCTTCACGGCTTCACAAAATGAATTATCATCTTTGCGACTTTTATTTCGCTCCATTCCGTGTCTATATTTTCCGTTCAGTGTGCATGTCGGGGTAAAATTCTTTTCTTCCTCCCCTTTAGGAAGACCACATGAGTAATGCTTAGCTTGGGAGAAAACGCAAACATAAGAGTGAACGTTTAAGCGTTACTTTTTCGGAGCGAGTTAAAAATGCGCTTTCCTCTGAAGAGGCGTGACTAGGCACCAACCATTGACATGGACCTACATTTGCATGAACATATATTTTTATGTTCGTGTTGATACGTACGTTCTTGTATGTGCGTAGGCCTGCACTCCCCCGTGTGCCCCCCTTTTTAGCCCAGAGAACGGCCCGGTCAACCCCCAACCGTCGCCACCACTGCACAAGAACAAAAAAGAAAAAAAAAAAAAGAGCTATTTTTTTTAACAGTAAAATAGGATGTAAAAATGAATATGTCTGAAAGGAAGTCGTCCCTGAGGTACTCCTCGAAAAATAGTTTTTCTTACGAGAAGGAGATGTCCTCTACAAGTACGGTGCTGAGGCGAATGCGTCTTTTTTTTTTTTTGCAAAATAGCTAGCTAAAAAAAGAAAAGGCCTGTAAGGCAGAATGGGCATTTGTGCATGACCCGTCGGATAGAAAAGGAAAAACGCGTCGCTGTTCCGCCTCCTCCCATCCCATTTTACAGCCCTCCAAATAACCAAAAATCGGGATGAGATAATAAAGAACAAGGTGTACTGTCCGATCGAGCTGAAAAATGTGTATAAGTTGTTAGAGGATAGTGACAAGTTGCTGAGCAATGTAATGAATTCATTCTGTGGTGTCATCTTCAGTACACCCCCTTTATAGTTACCATTTTATACGCGCGCGTAGGGCAAGAGCGGTGAATAGGTGTAGATGCCTCTCTCCGCATTGCGTGTATAGGCCCGTGTTACGTGCACATGTCTGTATTATGTGCACATGTCTGTATTATGTGAACATGTCTGTGTTATGTGAACATGTCGGTTTTGCGCTCACCCCCACCCACCCATGGCAGAAAAATATCAACGTAGAGTACCTTCTCGAACACAAAAGCAAAGTAAACGAATTCTTGTCCCTCTGCGAAGGGTACAGGGTCCACGTGAGCAATCAAAGCAAGCCGGAACTGAAAAAAACATACAACTCGATAGAGAAGAATATGCACTACCTAAATAAACATATCGAAACGGCTAAGAAGGATAACATTATTTTAAAAAAGAAATTGAAAAAGTCAACAGATCCATTGTTCATTTCTACACTGGAGCAAAAGTACAAACAAGTTTGTCTAGACATTGAAAATAGGAAGAAAGAAATAAAATTTTTAAAAGATAGCATACGAAAAAATGAAAAACTATTGGATTCAAATAAAAGGAAACCGAACAAGATTGCCTTGGAGAAGGAGTACAGGAATTTACTAAATCAGCAATCGACCCTGTGCTCTCGGTTGATTCAGATACAGAATGGAAACCGTCTATACGAGGAGAATATTTGCAAGTAGGTCATTCCACTAAGTGGGGTTGCACTGATGGCACGAATCAGGGAGGGGGGGGGTATAGTGCTCCCACTCACAGGGGCACTCCAAAGTAGCAACAATATCCTTAACGTATTTGTAAATAGTATTTTCCACTGGATATGTAATTTTCCTTTTTCCTTTTCTCGCCGGCAGAATAGATGCCCAGCTGAATGAAATAAAAAAAAAAATGAACGAACTTAACATAGACACAAAAAAGGAAGAAGATGTTCTAGTGGGCATTGAAAATGATGCATCCAAGGAGAACCTGGAGCGACGCATATTCGTCCTAAACACGAAGAGGGACGAATTGAAGAAAGAAAAAAATAGCTACATCAGCAGCTTAAACAATACGTTGGCAAAGTTAAAAAAACACATCTCAAATTTAGAGGAAGAAAAAAGGAACTTGCTTAATGAAGAAAAGAATAACCTTGATAAGCATAGCATTTTGAAAAGGGCGTTAAATATTAAACTATTGAAAAACAACAAAAATGAAGGGAAAGGGAAAGCTCCTTTGGCCAGAAGGGATATCATGGACAAAGGCGAACGTGGCCATGCAGGTGCAGCTGATGTGTACCTCCAGAACAGAGAAGAGGAAAATACATGGGTAAATAACGATCAGGTTGAAGAGAAAAATTTTATCGAACAGTTACTCGAAGATCGAAATGTCCATGAACTTTCCGATGAGGAGGTTGTCCTCACGACACTGAAGGAACGGACGAAGGAAGACATGTGTGAGGAGGGCCATGTATCGGTGCCAACCCAATCGAAGAGCTTCGCCCAAGGGAAAAAAAACACAGACACGCAGAAAATAAAAAGAAAGAAAAAAAAAATATTCATCCCAGAGTTTGAAAATGACATACTATTGAAGCTCGAAAAGCAGGTTACCGAAAAACTGAGTCGCAGTGAGGAGGTAAAGGAAAAAGTGACGGAAGAAGTGACGGAAGAAATGAAAGAAGAAGTAAAAGAGGAAGTGAAAGAAGAAGTGAAAGAAGAAGTAAAAGAGGAAGTGAAAGAAGAAGTGAAAGAAGAAGTAAAAGAGGAAGTGAAAGAAGAAGAAAAAGAAGTAAAAGAAAAAGTGAATGAAGAAGTGGATGAGAAAGTCGATGTAGTGGCTGAGGATGTGACAGAAGAGGTGGTTGAGGTGAAAGAGGAAGTAAAGGAGGAAGTAACAGATGATGTAATGGATGATGTTAAGGAGGCTGTAGAAGAGGAAGTGGAGGAAGGAGAAGATGAAAAAGTGGCTGGGGAGGTGAATGAAGAGGTGGTTGAAGAGGTGAATGAAGAGGTGGTTGAGGAGGTGGATGAAGAAGTGGTTGAAGAGGTGGATGAAGAAGTGGTTGAAGAGGTGGATGAAGAAGTGGTTGAAGAGGTGAATGAAGAAGTAGTTGAGGAGGTGAATGAAGCAAAGGACGAAGCAGAAGAAATGCAAGAAAATGTGGAAGACACACCAGAAGAAGTGGCAGATGAACTGGAGAAAGATGTGCAGGAAAGCACAACTGGAGAGGTACAAAAGGAAGTTGACGATGAGGACGCATGTGATAGCCTCAATGACGATCTGGTGGACGAATTGAATGATGACCCACCCGAAATGCACCAAACGGTCAGAGAATCTTCCCCAATTGAATTCCCCTCCCCGTTGCAAAAGCAGAGCGACGGTGAAACAAGCGAGAGGAGTATAGAAATGCAGGAGGATAAAGAACCGTTGGGGAGTGTCATGTGGAAAGAAACGGAAAAATTGGAAGGCGCTGATAAAGAAGTGCAACGTGAGGAGCAAACAACTGATGGAATGGAAGAACGGGAGGATACTCAGTCATGTGGAGGGAAAATATGTGAGGAAAACAGCGAGTTGCACAAAATGGACCAGATAAATAGTGCTGAGGAAGGGAGAGATGTGAAGGAAGAGAAAGACTCACGAAACGGAGCATTCATAGATTCCAACAAAGTGGATATGAATGACCAGGACGGGGGCGATGAACCCATCGATGAGGTCGACTCCCCCGCAGAGTATTAACCCAGAATGAGATGTTTGGGAAAAATACATTTTGCTTGCACGCCACTACGTGTACATTCAATGCAACTTTAACAAAAGGGAGGCAACCTTACCACCTTTGGAACACACCATTGTGTCCACGGAACATCAAAACACATGTACACACTTTTAACACATACATACATGAATCATCACAGATAGAGTTCCTTCCTCCTTTAAAAAAGAGAAACTCTCACCACTGTTTCGTATCCCTTTATAATGTATTTTTAAAATTGGCACTTCTTTTTTTGCCCAAGGAATTCTTCTTTTTTTTTTTTTCTTTTTTTTTTTTCTTTTCTCTTCAGAGGGTCGAGCAGATCATCTGTTTGGTTTTTCACTTTTAGCAACCTGTTTTTTTCAAGCACTTTTTACACGTTCTGCGATTCATATGCGACTATACCACCCTTATTTGATGGATGAGCGGCCATGATGTGCCTACTCTGTGATCATCGTTCATCCACACGTAAGGCTAAGCGCGTGTGTTCTTCCTTCACATGGAGGGAAACGTTCCTCATTTGAACCTCACTATATGTTTTCTCTACCCCTTCGAAATGGCGAAGTGTGGTATACAAAATTGGCGGGAGCGGGGGCAATTTGTTTGACACGTCTGTCCCTCTCCCCCCCCCTTCAGCCAGTGCGCTTTCTACATGAAAAAAAAAAAAAAAAAAAAAAAAAAAAAATAGCAAAACGGAACTAAGCTGTACAAGCAAAACGAAGCAGGACAAAATAACATTTTTAAATAAACTCTCCAGCGACGCATGAGTTGGATTGTTCACTTCTACCGGTTTCTCCTCCACAATCAAGGTCATTCCCCCCCCTCAATTGGATCCCCCAAGCTGCATAAATAGGGATAACAGTAGCATTCACAGTTACTGTAATAACGTGGTGGACCACTGTGTAGAGGCATTTCATCTTCTCATGAAGCCACATCCCTTTGGGTAATTAACCCAAGTATATTTTTTAAAATCGCCAAAATAAATTAGCCCTCCAAAATTAATATCTTTATCGTTTGCCTTCCTTTGTAACCATGACAAATTATCGAAGAGCCTACCATGCGGGTTCCTGGTATTCTAACAATGGTAATTTTGCACATGTCTCTTTTGAATAAGAGAGGTGGGAACATTCCTGCAGAAGTTGCACATTTAAGAGGTGTGCGTATGGGTTCCCGAAGCCATGCAACGATATGGGAATCCACACACAAATGAACATTCTTCTACATCGTAGGCACCGCGCTGAAGAATTCCATAGACGCCCTTTTTGAGAGCATAAACTGCCAAAAACAAAACGTGAAAGCAGCCATTTGCCCGTAAAGCTTTGTGACGATTGCGTCCATCTGAACTGTGTGCTTATTACAGTCTACACAATCGTGTGTGTGTATTCAGGCAGATCCATGCAACTTTTCCATTTGGCATTTTTTGTTTCATTATTTTTATTATATTTGTTTTTGTATTTTTCCCCTCTTTTCCGTGGCATCCCCGAACAGACACGCAGGATATGATTACGCACTGAAAACGAATTCCCACGTTTACGCCTGCATCAACGTAGAGAACGTGTAAGAAACCCCTTTTCGTTCCATGTTTGACGTTGGCATCTTACTGAATGACACACACTTCACAAGTAACACTCCTCCTTTTCATCTCTCCCGCAGAAAGAATATCTTCATCCTTGGTCCCAATCACCACATTTACAACAAGGGATGTCTTTTCCCCCAAGTGGACAAGTATGAAACACCATTCGGCTTCCTGCAAATAAATAAGGAAGGTAATCCCATCATATCCACGTTTATCACCGGTCCGATCATACGTTTGGTTGTTCCTTTTTCTACTCTCATTGCCACTTGTTCATCTTCCCTTCCAATTGATTACGACCCCACTGTAGTTATTTCGGATATCATGAAGAACGACGTAGACCACCTGTTCGACTTCATCGGGGACGAGGACGACGAGGAAGAGCACTCCATAGAAATGCAGTTGCCGCTCATCAAATACATAATTAAAGAGTAACCATTTCGGCATGGCCAAACGAAAAAAAAAAAAAAAAAAAAAAAAAAAAAAAAAAAATTATATAATATAATAAATAAAATAAACAATAAAATAAATATAACAATAAAATAAATGTAACAATGAAATAAATGTAACAATAAAATAAATGTAACAAAATGGAATAGAAAAAAATGAAGACACTCACCCTCTCATTCCTTTACATTCTCCCACCCGCAGGAAGGACATAAAAATAATTCCCATATATGTCGGTTGTATCGGAAATGACATCCAAAAAATAAGTCGCTTCTGTAGGACACAGAGAAGCGATGCGAATAAATAGGCACCTAACAGGATGTGCCAGACGCGCATAAAGGAGCACACACACGTTAATGTAAAGCTTAATGCTGATGCTGATATTGATATGTTTTTCTTTTTTTTTTTTTGCTACAGGCAAACCGATAAAAAAATACTTCCAAGACGAGGAAAACCTTTTTCTCTTTTCGTCTGACTTTTGTCATTACGGACGGAGGTTATTCATCGCTTCCGAGAGGGTGCTCCTCATGAGAGAACATTCGATACTGTTGTCAAGCACTCTGCCCTCTTCCTCTTCGGTTCGCACTTCGTTGTTATTACTCTCCCCCTCCCTTCGACCAGATTCAGCTTCACCAATATTTTGCAAAAGTACAACGACACGCATATCTTCAAGCAGGTGGAGGTAGTCATCTCGAAAAGGTGCAAATGCGCATTTGCCCTCATATATGTGCGTTTGAATATATACATTGTAAAATTAATTCATTGGTGTACCTTTCCCCTTTTTTTTACTAACCCATTGTAGAACATGGACAAAGACGCTGCCAACATAATCAGTCGCCACAGCGTAGCAGGTTCGTCCTCCTTTGGATGCACACTATTTTTAAAGGGCCATTTATTGTGCTTTTGGCTTCTCCATTTTGTTCAATTTTTCTGTTCTTTGCAGACTTCATTGACTACCTAAACAAAACACACAATACAATATGCGGGTCGAATCCGATAAAGATGATGTTGCGGGTAGGTATTTCCCAACGAGGTGCATCCCTTCGTGGTCGTTCATTGACGTGTCTTTGTATGTACCATACTGTGATATGCCACCAGGGGAATGTTTAACACGTTTCTCCACCTACCCACCCACTCCCCCCCAATCTGTGCCTCACCCCTTAGCTGCTCGAGGATTTTCCAGGAAACGTATCAACTAAACTGATGCACTACTCACAGGTAGGTCCACTCCAGCAGTTGGCATAATCTCATTCACGCGATGGTCCATTTTGGATGGGCGTACTTGTACATACATGTTCATACCTTCACATGCGCACCTTCCTCCCCAGTCGAACCAAGCGAGAAGCACGAATGAATCCTCCGTGTCATACGCCGGAATGGTCTCCTTCATTAATTAATCATGCCTCCCCCATATGTTAGTCCATACGGAGAGGCAATTTTTCTACAAATGGATACACACACGGAAATATACGTACAGTCATATATGTGTGCCTACTTTGGGAGAACAGATTCAGTTGGACAAAGGTACCCCATTAACAGAACCATGTCTTATCTTCAAATCGGATGATGTGCTTGCATTAGCAACAAAGTTGAAAAGAAAAGAAAAAAATTGACAGATGGAAGGAACACGAAGTGTGCGTCATGTAGGTGTGAAATTGTTACATATGGTACCAAAAAAAAAAAAAAACGGCTTCGTTACACACACATAATTGTGTCAATATAACCGTTGGGGAAAGATCCCCTCCCCCTCCCTTTGTTGCTATTCCGACGAAAGTGTCATTCGGCGATATAAACGATTAAGGGGGGTTAACCGAACTGTTCATTTTTTTTTTTTTTTTTTTTTTTTTTTTTTTTTTTTTCCCTTGGGGCCAACTCACTTCCTTATGTTTAGGTTATGAGTAAAGGATATATGCGTTATATTTTGGATGTCCCGTTTTTTTTTCCTTTTCATTTTCTTCTTCCGCTTCTGGCGATTAGCTTCCTCCTCCCTTCTGGGGGTTCCTCGTGAGGCAGGGCGCACCCGCTGAAGTGCACGTGCCTGTTTGGCGTCTCCTTCAGCGAGGTGGGCTTTACTCCTCAGGGAAATACCACTACTTGCCACTACAGCAGGATGCTGTAGGAGGTTACCATCATCCCCTGTGGTGGTTGTGTTGTGTTGTTGTTGTGTTGGTTGTATGCTGGTTGTGTTGGTTGTGGTGGCTGTGGTGGCTGTGATGCCTGGGCCGAGCACGTCCAAAAGCGTCTTGCGCACCGCAGTGCCGCTATGGGGCTGCTGTTCCTTGGAGAAGGGACTTGTAAAAACACTTTTCCAAAAAAAAGTTGGATAGTTGGAGAAAAAATTCTTCAAGTAGGCACTGGTCCTGTTTTCTCTCTGCTCCCTATAGTACTCATAATAATGTCGTGAAGAAATTAAGAGTCCCCTATTAGAATCGAAATTGAAAAAGGGATTCATGTGTTTATTTAATGAATAACTTGTATCACCCTTAATACTATTTCCCGCTTCACTGCTATGCTCCAGTTGATGTTCGCACTTGTGTTTCAACGTAACGACAATACTGTATAAGTTGTTTAACGGACTCAATAACTGCAAATTATTTTTTAAAATACTCTCCACAAAAGACAAAAGATTTAATGCTCTCGATGATGATTGTTCTGATATATTTATATTTTTAAGAAGATAAAAAAAAATACTGATGTAGTTATAAAAATATATTTTTTTAATTTTTTTTAAAATATATTGGATTTTCTTCTTTTTTTTATTTTTTATTTTTATGGCTGATATATTCATCAGAAAATTTTTTGTCAACAATAATTTCAGAAGATAATTTACGTTTATGTAGATCTTCGTTTTTTTTATATCCAGGTTATATATGTACAGGAGGAAGTTTTTTTTCCTTTCGCTCGTGGGTATATACAGACTGCGGGAGTAGGCGAAGGGTTCGAATTTGTTTAGGCTTTCCCCTTCATATTGCAGCGCCTGCAATGCATCATCCCCATAAGTTCGGTGATTCCTGTGGTTAGCATGACTGGCTTGGTCAACGTGGTTGTCTTGGTCAACGTGGTTATCTTGGTCAACGTGGTTGTCTTGGTTAACATGAGTGCCTTGGTTGCCTCTCCCCCCTGCGGACACTGCCTCCTCAACGCCAACAAAGCTGTACTGACGCCACTGCCTGCAGACATACTCATAGCAAAGAGGCACGATATTAACGAAGTAGTTATAATCTAGGGTCAGGCTCAGACTTGCAATTTCGATGGATAGGTTTTTTATAATTTCGCTTCGCCTCTTGCGAAGTTTCTGCTTTTTTATCTGCTCGATGAACTGGACGAGGTTGTCTATTTGGTGTGTGGGCGCACCGTTCTTAGTGAAATCACCACGGTTGGCAACGTAATCCCAGTTGGAGGCCTCACTATCGAAGGAGCCCCGCCGGCTGTCCTTCCCTCTCTTATAAAAATAGTATGCACTGTACAGTAGTGCGTGTGCCCTATTCGTGGCAAAATTATTTGATCTGGCAATACGTGCAGCTCTCCTTTCGGAGAATGTAACTCTTCTTGTGTTTTTCTCTTCCGCCAAATGGGTTACCTTGCTCACTCTGTTCATGGAGGCTCTATTTGAGGAGGCAACCCATTGGATCGTTTGTCTTTTTTTGCGTTTGTTCTTTTGCCTGCGCGCTCTCTCCAGATGACAACAAGCATGCACAATATTCAGACTGTTATATATATGCTTGTATTTCATAACCCTCTGTTTTAGGAGATCGATATTTACGTTGACAAAAGTTTCTTCATCATTGTACTTGGTAAGAATGGTGTGGCTATTCCCTTCGAAGGTTTTCTTCTCATCCCCTTCGTCTTCTTTACTGATACGTATATTATCAATGAGGATAAGTACCCTTTCATAAAAATCGGAAAAACTCATGCTCACTACATGAACGTTGCTTTTTAACAAGCCAAACAACTGTTTATACAAATGGACATTCTTCACGTAATTACAGAATAAGTGGGAGGTGTACTGGCAATACAACTTACTCTTGAATAATCTATATATGTTGTAAATTTTTGAAATGTTAATTTTTTTTTTTGTGAGAATATGCGTTTTTCCTCCCATCTGGTTAGGTGTATCTGTCTTCAGCATCCCTACATATTCTTCCATGCCTCTTCTAAGTAGCTTCTTCACGATGCTGGTGCTCCTCATTTGTGGGTTCTTCTTCTCTCTCCATTCATTCGGATCATCGGAAAAAGGGGTAGAAGATGATTCTTCCATGGCGACTACATTTGAGCACTGCTTGTTTTTTTCCCTTCTTGTTGGATTAGCATTCCAATTGGACAATGGTACCACGCCGTTATCGTTATTTTGAATCCGATTTGGGGAGGAATTTTCATCCATCAATTCGATGCGGTGATGTTTGCGTACCCCCCATGGCTGCCTTTCCTTCGATTGCCTCTTTTTCATGTTTCTACGAACCTCGCAGAACTCTATGCATCGCTTCCTCCGAGCGAGAGATTTCCTATTCAGACATTGGAAGGTATAAAAATTGAAGAATATCTTACTAAAGTGAATTTTCTGATCCATATGGACAAGGGTTATATCCTCCCTCGATATATCTTCAAAGGTTAGCAACAGATTAACGCTCTTAATAAATATTTTTACATTGACTAGATCATTCTCGCTAAGTCCGTAGAGGTTATTTATGTAGATTACTCCCTTTGTATCTTCCTTCCGAGTACGTAGGAAATTTCTATCGTCTCGATTGGATAAGGGCACTGTTGGAGATTCCCCCCTTATGTTATTTTGCCATTTGAGGAACTGGAACCAGTAGTCAAGAGAGAAAATGTTCTTCACAAAGTGGGATTCCTTGGATCCATTTACAATTATGTTGACATCGTTATTTTTGTTGAAAACGATGTCGCAGTGGTGCTTCACAAGGTACAGTTCGTAGAACACGAATTGTGTTTCTCCAATGGAGGAACTAACACCCTTAACATTCCTTCTCTTTAGAAGGAAGAAGGAAAAGGAAAAGGATGAAATCAGGTTGCAAACTAAGGAGAACTTCATCACATGGAAATTTGTATCTATCTCTTTCGTCTTCACCAAGTGAATGTAGTTCCTGACGGGTTCGTATTTTCTCAGTGGTGTATCATCATCCACCTTCAGTAGCAATTCTAATGTCTTGTTCATTAATATGAATTTCGGAAAAAGAAAGAAAATACATTTCTCATCCTTGAAGTGTACATACTTTTTTTTTACAAAAAATAAATGTCTACTCTGAGCTGGGTTGATAAAGAAGGGAACATCTAAGTTGTTGTAAATATGTATTCTTCCATTTTTATTCACCTGTTCATTTATCTTTTCCTTGTATCTTTGGAAAATTCGCTTCATTGTGTTCTTTTTTGTGAATGTCACAAGGTCGATGTTCAATTTTTTCAAGCGGCTGTATTCATGGAGAGAGCGCTCGTACTCTGCTGAACGGAGCGTTCCAAGGGGGGCCTCCTCTACAGGGGGTGTATCCTCCATGAGGGGCTCATCCCCTGTTGGACCTTCCTTCCCTTCCTCAGAAGTGCACTCCATCTCATCTGTGTCATCATCGTTATTATCACACCTTTTCATTTTCCCCCCTGTGAGGCGTTCATTCTTTGGGGTGGTTCTTCCAATGGGCGTACTACTCTCCCCCTCCATCTGTCTTGATACAAGCGGAATTCTTTTAATAAAGATGTAATATGTTTTGTCCTTCTCTATGGTGAAGATGTGAAAGAGTTTCTCCTTCACCATCGTCAGGGGTTGGTTGTTCTTCGTGTAGATGCATGCATACTTGTACGTGTAAAAGTAGGTGGCGCAGTTTTTATGAATCCTTATGTACTTGCCCCTTACGTGTTTGGTCTTCACTACTCGCGGCCCCCCCCTCTTCTGGTGGGCCTTCCTTGTCAACACTTTCAGCGCTTGCGCGTAGTTAACAACACTGGCACGTTCTCGACGGTTCACGGGGGATTTGATCAAGACGTTCCGTTCCTGCTCGCTCTGTTGTTCTTCCACTGGTACCACATCATCGAGGAGAACTTCGCCTCCCCCCTCCTGTTGCCTTATTTTGAAACTCACAAAGTCCCACGCACTTTTGTTCTTTATGTTTAGCTCCTGCACACTCATACTCTCCAAGAGGTTCGTGCGGTCAGGGTGTTTGCTCTCCACCTTCTCTTCATCAAAGAGGGCGGCGATTTTACCGAGGTAGCTCTTTCCTTCACCATCTCCACGTGAACCACCTCCCCCATGTGAACTACCTCCTCCATGTGAACTACCTTCCCCACGTGAACTACCTCCCCCACGTGAACCACCTCTCCCACGGTTGGGTATCCTTTCCTCTTGTTGGTGGTTTCCTTTACACGGTTTCATTTCCCCCCCCAGATCGAACCCCGAGTCCTCCTCGCTCGTGGGGGGAAAGCAGGAGTGCTCGCTGAAATTCAGATCGTCGCTTTCGTTCGAATCGAACTTCTCCCGTGGACCTTGTTGATGTTGTCGCCGTTGTTGCTCCTTCTCCAACACATCGTGCGGCTTGGACTTCACCTCGAAGGTGTACTTGGTAAGGTTAACCAGAACGAGGTAAGGGAAAAATTGAATAAACGAAATGCCAAAACCATGAAAGTGCAAGTGGTGCACACGCAAAGTCACGTACTCCTCATTTAGCTGTATCACCTTTGTGTAGGATTTATTTATTTCGTACGAGACAGAATCGTTTGTCATCGTTTTGTTGTAACTGTTAAGAGCAAAGCGATGATTAAAGCAATAGTTTTTAATTCGGTGTTTGTTATCGTCTTTTTCTTCCTTTTCAATTTTTTTTTTTTTTTCTTCTATTTTTAAAATATCCTTGTCCATGGTAAACACTCTCCTTTCCATGACTGGGGAAAGAAGAAGTAAATTCTTTTTCAGTGCAGTGTACGTTTCATTCAAACTATACTTCTTAATTTCGCACTCAAACTTCAGGTCGTCCAGACAGTTCTTCTCATCGTTCAACACGTAGTACTGCAAAACGTTTCTCGTATAGTTCACAATATTGTGCTTACTTATGATGGCTATGTTATAATTGTGTTCGTGCATATATATGTAGACCACAAAATAGAGGTTGTGAAATTTAACTATATCGAAGAAGACAATTTTGGGGAGAGTTTTCATATTTGCATGGTGTTCTGTTTCTCCCTCATTAACGGGGGTGCTCCTGGTTTGTCCAAGCACTCCCCCGTTGGTAGCCACGAACAAATCCCGTTTTACTTCCGCACGCGCAAAATATGCCTCATTGTTTATTCTGAAAAACTTTATCCACTGGCGATAGAAGGATAGACTAAAGTTCAGAATGAGATTATCGACAAAGCAAAAGTGATATACGTTTACATAATCGAAACTGCGTATGCTGTACGTTTTTATTCTTCCCTTTTCCCTCTTTAACAACACATTGATGTTGAATGGAGTGAGGTTGATTATCTTCATGCTATTTTGGATGGAGAGGATATGCACGTTATTTTGTAAAATTCTCACGACACTGAATATTTTGGAGTACTTAACTTCTTCTGCGTCGGATCGTCGGGCTGGATGCAAATGTTCCTCTTTGAACTGTTGTAAGCCTTTTCCTTTTTCCTCCTCTACTTTTATCTTCGCCATGCCGTGCGCGCGTTTCTTCACCAGGAAGAAGAAGTTGCAATAGAGCACATGGACGCAGTCGTGAATGTCTCTAAAGACATACCTCCTCAGCTTCAGAAATTGATAGTACTTCATTTTGTTACTCACATAAAGCTTGTCATTGTACATCTTCACGATAATCTGAATGAATTCGCATTGATTCATAAAATGGAATGGGACACTAAAGGCACTCTGGTTGTCCTTCACCACGCATGTGTTTATGGTGTTGGCCTTTATGAACTTTAACTTCAAATGGAGAAATTTTTTTTTTTTTTTTTTTTCCCGTGTAGTTGAGGAGGGATCGTTCATAGCCAACGTGGAATCACCGACTATAGAGGAGGCATCTGGTTTCAGGTACTCATCGAAAAGAATGTTCACAAAAAAACAGGGGTAAACGTATATACACTTTTTATTATCATGAATGCCTACATCGATGTGTAAATAATTTTTCTCATTCAGTGTCTTCTTATGGAGTGGGTCCTCTTTCCTGTGTTGGTGTCTGTATTGTTTTCCAAAGTGCGCTCCGTACTTATCAGGATTGTGGTGGTTCCCTCCTGAGAGGTAGTTCCTCCCTTTGAAGAAAATTTTCTTCCTCAAACTGGAATCCTCAACACTGTAAATGAGGAGAAAAAACAAATTACCACACATAATGACACTACCCTGATTCTTCTTCACAAAGCCAACGTTCTCCTCATACTCATAGGCCAAGTTATAGGGAGTGTAATTTTTTACCATTACCAACTCTTTGTGAAACTTATTTTGCAAAGAAACAGAATTCCGAAAATCCCTGATGGTCTTTATCTTCTCGTTACTCCCTTGAATACAAAGTACACACTCATGGTAAGCGAAATGGGAAATAACAAAATGTTGTTTGAAGAGAAACAAGAAATTTATTATTCCTCTTCCCATATAAACGTGTACATCATTTTTTATATAAATCCAAAGCTTCTTTTTTTTATTTTCATCCATATTGTAATGCACTGAAAGATCGAATGAATCGACGAATGGAATTTTCCTTGAATTTTTAAAAAGGAAGTTCTTCAAATGTATTACGTCTAGACACAGTGCATTCATCTGTTTCATGCTTATGTCCATTTGTTTTTTTTTTAATTTCCCCTTTCTGTATCTGCTTCTGAGGGAAAGTTGGTTGTTTACACTGTTTATGGAGAATAGTTCGTGGAGGTACCCCAGAGTTAGGAAGGACACCTTCATCAAGTCTACATTAATATGTAGCTTGTTTGTCGTTCGTGTGAGCGGTTGGACGGGCGCCTTCCCAGAAGGATCATTGCCACGATTAGTGACACCATTACCACCATTCTTAGTAACACCATTACCACCATTCTTAGTAACACCATTACCACCATTCTTAGTACCACCATTACCACCATTTTTAGTAACACCCCTATTACCGCGTACCCCTTTGCGGAATTTGGACGAAATCACCACCCCCCGGTAACTGTACCTGCACGTGTACACTCTCCCCCCCCGCAGCTGCTTTCCTAGATCCTCCAAATCCTCCACCAGAAACTTCCATATTAGCAAGTCGTTGTTGTTAATGCCCACTGATACTGAGCTCAGAATTAGGCTTACACAATTCTTATTTACAAATACTTTAGAATGGGGATCTATTTTTCCTTCATTCCAATCATCTCCGGTATTCTTCAAGTGCTTGTTCCAAGGATTATGGGTGATCAGCCCGTCGACGTTTTTGGTTGCCTTATTCTTGCGATTAGAATTAATCGCTTGGTTCGCCTGGATTGATCCGTGTGTCCCAGTGCTTCTTACTCCCAATGGGTGAGTCCCCCTCCCGGTTCCTCCATACATGTAACCCCTCCTCGATAATGCGAAATTAGAGAAGGAATTACTACTGAGTGGAGTAGTGACGCCCCTCTGGGTACTGTTCCTCTGCGAGACGAAAGAGAAAGAATCAGTTTGTTTCAACGTGCTGATCCCCTCTTCCTCTGTTCCCCCCTCTTCTGATAAGCGGTTGTCATTCATGGCTGCGAAGGTGGGCGTGAAAACTTTGGGGGAGATATTCTTCTTGTTCTTGTCACCCGACTTTATGTGTAAGGATTCTCCACGATTAAGTACATAGTTGACATTCGTAAAGAAGCACAAGGTGTTCATAAACTCCACCACGTTGTACAGACAGAACCCTCGCAGGCATATCACATTAATGTGCGGTTCATCTTCGTGCTGCACGATACTTCTACGCCCCTCTATCTGTCTGACCATATACTGGGTTGACATTGGCCCAGAACGGTGCAAATAAAATTTCCGGATGCCCACCAAACTCAAGTACACCTTGTGGTGCTTTGCCTGATTGCATGACATGTCTACCTTCTCCACCCGGATGACATTGATCGCCCTGTGAGCAGTTAGGGGAGCATGTAGGAGACCACACTTAATTCTTAAACGCTGCATATTTATGTTACAGTGCGTTTTGTTTACGTCAACGAGGGTTCTCTTTTCTACCATTTCTCTTTTTGCTCGATTTTCCCCGTGAGGAGTATGCTTCCACTGCGCTTCTTTCCGTTGTTCCACATGAAGGTGATTGTCATTCGTCCGAATGGCCCTCTTCCTTTTCCTTTTTTTTTTCTCAATGTCGACCTTCACACTAGTGTTCAACACCAAGTCGTACAGGAATACTCTTCTCCCCACATTCCTATCAGAATTTTTTTTTTTTTTTTTTTGTTTCACCAAGTAGACATTTTTCCGTTCCACTCCTCGTTCATCACCTAAATAGGATGGATGATGGTCCTCACCCCCGGGGGTATTCACATAAATGTATTCTTTTTTCCCTTTCTTCAGTTTTTGTGGTACATTGACAGAAGCTTCTTTCTTCCGTCTATGCAACTCATTTATCCTTTCCTGACCAAACGCCTTGTGACTGTCTTCCTTTACATGGTTACCTCTGCTTGTTTTTCTTTTATCACCAATTTCGATGCGTCCATTGGTGTAGGCGCGTCTCGTTTTTTCCTTCACGAGACACATATCGTGTAAGATTTCCTCTCCACTCTCTTTAACATTATCCATAAGGTAGGTACACGAAGACAAAAAATGAACATTCAAATTAGCAACAAATATTTTAAAGTGGTATGAAAGAAAAAGCTGTTTTTTATTCTTTCCCTGTGTGGCTTTACCATGTTGTTTCGTTTGTCTGGGTTTCTGAGCGGACAACAAATGAAAAACTTTCCAAATTCTCGATGTGTTCACAATTTTATACAACCAGACAAGGGTGTTCATGGGAAGGAAGAAGCAAACATCTCTATATGTGTGCTTCACTGTTATGTTAAGAGCAGGATCTCCTTTAACTGCGTACTTGACATTTACACACATTTTTCCACTTTGATTAATTTCCTTCCTCGAGCTGATCAGTTTGGCTCTCTCCTCTATCGACTCCAATGCACTCCACGTGCAACGAACTATCTTCTCAACACCGAAATGGACACGCTTGTTCACAAACAGAATGGTATTCTTGTTCTCCACTTTTCTATACCTCCTTTCGTAATAGTTAACATTCGTGAAGTACTCCTTAAGTAGCTCCTTCCAGTTTGAAAGTGTTCTCTTCAAAACGGTTGTCACTTCGGATGGGGGAGGCCTACATCGTTCTGTGCATCGTTCTGTGCATCGTTCTGTGCATCGTTCTGTGCATCGTTCTGTACACCCTTCTGTGCATCGTTTTATATATAGTTTTCCTTTCCGCCTATCTTGTGTTTTCCTCCCCGTTGGAAGTGACACGCCTGCTTCTTCCTTCCTCTCCTCTGTGTGTGCTAACCCTTTATTCACTATCCCTTCATTCCTCATAAACATGCTACCTTTCCGTTTGCCTAACACCGTTTGTGTTTTCTCTACCTGGTCGACTACTTTTCTCTCTTCACTTGAAATATTTTTCCTCATGAGCAACACACTGTCGTTGCATTGTTCACCAATGCACTTTATCCTCTTCTTCAAGTTGACTACTTGAAAATTTAGTTTTTTTTTTTTTAAAAAAAATATGAACATGTTCATACAATTTTGGTAGTTTCGCTTTGACAAAGTGTTAAACATCTCAAATAGGTATACCTTCTCCTTGCCATCAAAATAATCGTTGTTGCTAAATAGAAGCAATTCTTTCATGTCATGCAGGTACCTAAAATTGTGCATCGTTTTTTGTTTGATTCTTCTACTTTCCTTCCTTGTGAGTTCCCCCTTGAGGCCGCCTACGTACGCCCCCAGGAAGGCGTTCTCCCTATCCGTGTGGAATAGCAAAAAAATATTCTTTAGTTTAAAACTCACCGATTTAAGCAGTGCATCCACAAGGGAAAGCGGAGGGGCGTGGATATTCCTCTGCGTTGACATATGGACACTTCTCTGATGAACCCATTTGCTCACTCTTCCGCTAGGTAATTCGATCCCCCTTTTCTTCGTTGCCTTCTTTGCCCCCACAGAGGGACCATTTCGTGAGTGGACACCTGATCTTCTACCTCGCCTAAGCGCATCCGCCCCTGCTGCGGACCACATCTTCTTCAACCTATGTTTGGCGTGTACTCTACGAATGATTCGTGCGAATTGTTTGCTTCGCATTTTGGGCCACGCGCGACCACCTCGGCGCTCACCTCCATCACGCCCATCACGTCGGTAACCGTACCTGCGAAGGACGCGCTGCGCCTTCACGCCCAACTCCATCATGCACGCATACAAATTAACTAACGAGACCACGTTTCTCTCATTCAGAAGAACGTTGAAGGAGGGATCACTTCCGATACGACCATCGCCGCCCTTCTCCCCCTTACTACTGTACGATTTTAGTACCGTTTTCACATGCACTCTGTGCGGTTCGCGTTCATTGTGCTCTGAGAAAGAACAGAACGCATCACTCTTGCGGGTTCTTATTTTTCTCTTCAAGCATTTCAACATCTTAAAGAAGAGACGAACTTTCCCTTTGCACATCGAACCTGTTATGGAAGGACAGAGCAAATGTACGAATGGGTGATCCGCTCGCTGGACGCAATTGAATGGTTCATCAGTTCGCTTCTTCCACCTTCTACCCACTCTATGTCTGATCCCCCTAACCATCTGTACACCTCTTCTAAACACTTTCCTCGTGAAGAACTGAAACCTCACTTGACTTCCCACGTTCAAATAATTAGATTGAAAAATAAGGAACTTCTTTGCATCCTCTAGTCCTTTCAAAAACAAGCGGATATCACAAAGATTAGTTTTCACTAGATAAACCATTTGTTCGACTTTTCTTCTCTGATTTGTAACATTACAAGTACGAGAAAAAAAGAATGTTGCTTTTTTCGTTTTCAATAGAAGTTTTTCCTTCTTCTTCTTTTTTAGCTTTCCTTTGTTAGTTACTTCACCTGAACAGTTAGCACCTCTACTTTTGGTGATTCCTTCCTCCCCAAATGGACGTACAAAGTAGATGCAACTCCAGGTAACCCTGTGTACAGCAATGTGTACCCTTCTAACCTGGAAGAGCGTTCCACTTTGTTCGTACCACATGGACATATTCTTTCTTCCGTTCTCTTCCATTGGGTAGATGTCTTCCGTGCTGAGTTCATCCATGGTAAGCCTCCCTCCATGCGCATACTTCTTCCTCCTTTTTATAAAATCTTTCACATCTTCATATGCACTTCTATCAGTCGTCAATCTATCTATCGGAAAATGGGTTCTAAAAAACGGGTTCTGGAAGCTCTCCTTAATAGTTTCGATGTATCTTTTTAATGAATCCAAGACATTCACATGAGAAGATACTTTCACCCTGTGGATGCTCAAATAAATAACCATGTTAAGTAGATCCGAAAGGATCAAATTTGTTTTCTCAATTTTTACGAAAACGTTCCTTCTTTTTAGTTTTTTCGTTCTTCCGTGGTTAACTCTCCGTACGTGGAGGTTATATGCCGGCTGGGTCTTCACCACTTCTGTCGATGCTTCTTTGGAAATTAGACTCCGTTGCGATGCGTGGTGGAATTGACCAATGGAGGGGATCGCGCTCCTAATGGATGTGTTGGAAAGGTTCTCCTCCCATGTAGGTTCCTTCTCCTTTTTCATTCCTCTCCCCCCCACTATGTACCTCATTACAGTAGTTTCCTTTACAAACATGTGAAAGGATAATTTACACACATAGAAATGATGCTTACCTCGCGAGGCGCATCTTTCTGCGGGTCTTCGTTCTTTCCTCTCGTATATTCTTTTGGTAAGATATCTTTGTATGGGAGGAAGTTGATTGGTCATTCCATCGGGGGAAGCTACAATCCTTTGTTCTTTCTTAGAGATAGATTTCTCTGTTTGCACATTTGCTAATTCTTTCACTGCTTGACTGCACGCATGCCCACCCGACTCCTTCACTGTTTCCATGTTCACTAGGTGACTCCTCAACTTCACGACAAGGCAATTTGTCTGAATCTTAAAATGCTTCTTCCCTTGCTCGAGCAAGAGTCGCTGATCCTCTTCCATGCCCCTTTTTTCCATAAAAAGAAACGAGCACGTAATTCTCTTCACGATCAAGTAAAATATGAATCTTAATATTTTCTTCGTAACAGATCTGTAGAATGTATTGTTATTCCTTTGAAGGTGCAGGAGGTGCCATTCGGACGGAAAAATATTTTTGAATGGGCGTTTTATGAAATTATTGGCTCCTCCATGATTATCTTCCACCCCTTTCACTCTCCACAAATGTAAATACGCGTAGTAAGCTACGTTCAGGAGGAAGTCGTGCAGGTACAGATCGAGCCTCTCCACGTAACATGCAATTACGTGCTTGTTCTTCACGCCCTGTCTTTTGAACTCCTTATATTGGGTCAGATGACACTGGTGTCTCAGGATCAGCGCGGGGGATCCACCCTTCGGATGAGAGCAACCGTTCAGGTGATGCCTTCGTCTAGTGTAACTTTCTTTGATCCCTTCCCCTCCTACCAAATTACCTGCAACGTTACTAGGGATGTACCCACCACGCGGTCTCAGTCTTACAATGCTCCTTTCGCCCGGGGGGTCAGCAAGAGAGTACACCCTCACCCCCATGAGGGATTCAAAACGCAAAGGAATGGAGCGGATATTAAAATTACAAAATGAAGCAAAACCACATATATATAGTTTGTTCTTAAGGAGGTAGGAATTTTTTTTCTTCGTGGCGAAAAAATGAAAAATGGTCTTCTCTGATCTGAACTTGAGGTGAAAAGCTTCCATATACTTCTCTGTACCTTTCGACATATCTAACCGGTTCGATCTTGCTTCATCCGGTTGTAGAAAAATTATAACGTTCGATATTTTCTTTTTTTTTTTCTTCTTCATATTGGGTATGTCTTCCTTGCATAGGAAGAAAAAGAGATTCACATGGCGACAGGCAAATTTTATCCTCATGTTAATAAAAAAGTTTAGTACGTATGTAATGCTAAAGGAAGAGCTTACATAATCGTTTTCCTCATTCGTTTCATTGGCCACTTGCTCATTATCGAAGAAGAGTTCTAGTGCCCCGAAGAGGAAGTTCAGTTCTTCTTGCATGGACATAATATCTTGCTTTGTATGCATCATCATTGTTGGCACGTTTTCACGTTTTTCTCTTCCAAGGGGGTAACACATGGGAGTTGTATCCAGAGCGAATTCCTCCGATGTGAAGTACGCAGTTTCGCTCCGATGATCACTCTCCCTCTGCGCATATTCCTCATTGCCCAAAAATAATTTTTTTAATAAATTTAAAACCTGGCTGTTCATCTCGACGATTAGCGAAATGATTGAAATTTTTACTGTATATATTTCAGTATTATGCAGAGTGAAGAACAAAGTAAATGGGAAAACCAAAATGTGTGTGCTTTTGCCATCCTTCAGATAGGTATATATATTTGCTATTCTGTAGGCTAGGTTAAAATGACTGTGGATAGCTTTCCCCTTGGTCCTTAATTCTTTCCTTAGGAGAGAATCCTGCCTTATCCGAAACTTTAGCATTTCCTTTTTCTTCACATTCATTATGTTCTGGTTTGTGAAGTGTAGGAGAGTTTGGTCCAAGCACAGGAGCAATGTGGGCGCTCGCAGTTTCGTTAGCTCCACCTTGATCCGTTTTATTTGCGCGTTTATGTGAACCAACGATGGGACAGGATACTCCAAATTATTTCTACTAAGTGGATGACTACACTGTGCATTGCTACTCCTCCTATTCTTATTATTGTTGCTACTTTGTGGATTAGGAATTGATTCCTTTCCACCGCTGATGCCCAAATGATGATGCAAGACGAAGAGATCGCGCTCCAACAAACTTCCCACCAACGCGCAGAACCTATCCACTCGACTGACCACCAGGTTGATGCACTCAATTTTCAAACCTATGTTGTACTGGCTCGATCTTCTCCCCTTCCGTTCACGCCTCCTATGAACCTGTATGGTGAAGCAGTGTCTGCTCTTCCCTCTTGATGATGCAAAGGATCTGTATCTATCAGCCAAAGCGGCGGTAACAGTGGCGTACTCTGCGTACGTGGTGTCTAAGGTATCGTTGTAGATGACCTTCTTGAAGGCATAACTTTTTTTTGTGTTGAACCGAAGCAACTCCTCCTTCACTTTACTTACGATAAGGGACAAACATGAGTACGACTCTGTGATGGAAAATGAATCCAGTGAATAGGTGAAGTTGTGCAGTGTGAGAGTTTTCACCGATCCCTCCTGTGTTCCACCGAAGGCGCTACATCCGCCGCACACCGGTGGAAAGCAACTCTCCTCCTGTAATGCAAACGAAAGTTCCACGTTTTTGCAGGAACAACAAAGGGAGTCTTTCCCCCCGCTGTATGCATAATTCACTTTGAATTGTTCCATGTGAAAATCGAACGCCAGCATTTTCCTTCCTTCCGTAATGCGACATCTTCCTCTTCGATGCTTACGATACAAGTTCTCCTGTACCCCGGTGATCTCCCTCCGGGGTTCGTCACTATGAGGGTGCTCCCCCTCCGACTGAAAGCTATCTCCCATGGCAATGCAGACATACTTATACAAAAACAAATACAAGGTGTATAGCCTATCATTCGAGAGGTCGAGTTGAATGCCCGGGGTGACGACACTGAGAAGATACCTCTGGCTACTCCTCTCCTTCGACAGGTCACATAGAAGGTTCGTCTCCTTCAACAAGCACTCCCTCTGATGTGTTACCTTCACGTTATAAAAGAAAAAAAACTTGTATTTAAATTTGTCCATACATATGTCGCTGCTACTGATGTGTTGATTCCTTCCATCTTGATATACACTGATCTGCCTTATGTTAAGTTTAAGTAAGTCCATATAGGAATTTCTGTGCAGTGTGCCCCCCCCATCGTTGTAAATAATATTCTTCCCGTTTTTGATGAGGTTTCGATTGCCTTTCACTTCCCTCAAGTGACTTTCCTCTCTCTCCCTCATGCGGATAAAGCTACAATTGTCAGCATGAACTTCATTCATGTGTACAGAAAGGAAATTTTTTTTTTTTCCATTTAGTAGTGTATCCTCTAAAACAATATTAATGTTTTTTATGTGAAAGCAGAGCATGTATTGCATGGCTACTTTGAAAAGAATTTCTTTGAGAAGGCGCAGGAGACCCCCTTTTATTATTTTATGCGTGATGTACTTGATGAGGGTGCAGACCATAGTATACAGTTTCGTTCTGAAGATGTTGAGGTAAAGAATGGCCAAGAGGAGAAGGACAACAGGGAAACTCCTTCTGATATTTGCGGGTTCGTGTCTATCCTCCGTGTCGCTACCTTCACCTTCCCTTTTCGCTCTTCCCATGTTGTGCCCAGTCGTGCCTCTAATCGTGTTTGTCTTTTTCCCGTTCGTTCCCCTTCGTCTTCTCTCCGACTCCCCCGCGTGGGGTTCCTCCTCCAACTTCACACTCACGAATACGTTTTCCATCTGTGCGGTCAGACCACTGTAGAGGCTTGCATCGCGCACATCGTCACTCCTGCTTCTGCCCCCGGAGGAGGGAATCCCCCAGTCCACCTCCATTCTACCAACGTAGAAAATGTTAAAGCTGAGTTGGTGTTTCTTC